>NC_092256.1:2260220-2467565 GCF_036320965.1 Panulirus ornatus | reverse complement strand
GGGAAGGAGGAGAAGCGGGAGACCAAATTGGAGGTGTAAGGATGGAGTGAAAAAGATCCTGAGCGATCGGGGCCCGAACGATGTGGTATGCCGGGGTCGACGTGCTGTCAATGTACTGAACCAAGGAATGTGAAACATCTAGGGTAAACTATGGAAAGGTCTGTGGGGCCTGGATGTGGAAAGGGAGCTGTGGTGCCTAGATGTGGAAAGGGAGCTGTGGCTTCGGTGCATTACACATGACAGCTAGAGACTGAGTGTGAACGAATGTGGTCTTTGTTGTCTTTTCCTGGCGCTACCTCGCTGAAGCAGGGGTATCGATGCTGTTCTGTAGGGCGCAGTAGCCCCAGAAATGGATGAAGGCATATATAGTGTGTGTGTGCGTGTAACATTATATATATATATATTATATATATATATATATATATATATATATATATATATATATATATATATATATATATATATATATATATATATATATATATATATATATATATATATATATATATATATATATATATATATATATATATATATATATATATATATATATATATATATATATATATATATATATATATATATATATATATATATATATATATATATATATATATATATATATATATATATATATATATATATATATATATATATATATATATATATATACATATATATATATATATATATATATATATATATATATATATATATATATATATATATATATATATATATATATATATATATATATATATATATACATATATATATATATATATATATATATATATATATATATATATATATATATATATATATATATATATATATATATATATATATATATATATATATATATATATATATATATATATATATATATATCATCCCTGGGGATACGGGAGAAAGAACACTTCCCACGTATTCCCTGCGTGTCGTAGAAGGCAACTAAAAGGGAAGGGAGCGGAGGGCTGAAAATCCTCCCCTCTAATTCTTTTTTTTAATTTTCCAAAAGAGGGAACAGAGAAGGGGGCCAGGTGAGGATATTCCCTCAAAGGCCCAGCCCTATGTTCTTAACGCTACCTCGCTAATGCGGGAAATGGGGCATAGTATGAATATATATATATATATATATATATATATATATATATATATATATATATATATATATATATATATATTATATTATTTATTCATCTATTATACTTTGTCACCGTCTCCTGCGTTAGCGAGGTAGCGCAAGGAAACAAGCGATAGAATGGCCAAATACACCCACATACACATGTATATACGTATACGTCCAGACACGCACATATACATACCTATAAGTCTCAACGTATACATATATATATATATACACACAGACATATACATATATACACATGTACATAATTCATATTGTCTGCCCTTATTCATTCTCGTCGCCTTCCCGCCACATATGAAATGACAAACCCCTCCCCCGGCATGTACGCGAGATAGCGCTGAGAAAAAACAAAGGCCACGTTCGTTCACACTCAATCTCTATCTGTCATGCATCATGCACCGAAACCAAAGCTCCCTTTCCACAGCGAGGCCCCACAAAACTTTCCATGGTTCACCCCAAACGCTTCACATACCCTGGTTCAATCCACTGACAGCACGTCGACCTCGGGATACCACACCGACGAATTCACTCTATTCCTTGCCCTCCTTTCACCCTCCTGCATGTTCAGGCCCCTATCACTCAAAATCTTTTTCACTCCATCTTTCCACCTCCAATTTGGTCTCCCACTTCTCGTTCCCTCCACCTCTGACACATATATCCTCTTTGTCAATCTTTCCTCACTCATTCTCTCCATTTGACCAAACCGTTTCAAAACACCCTCTTCTGCTCTCTCAACCACACTCTTTTTATTACTACACATTTCTTTTACCCTTTCATCACTTACTCGATCAAACCACCTCACACTACATGTCCTCAAAAATCTCATTTCCAGCACATACACCCTCCTCCGCACAACGCTATCTATAGCCCACGCCTCGCAACCATATAACGTTGTTGGAACCACTATTCCTTCAAACATACCCATTTTTGCATTCCAAGATAACGTTCTCGACTTCCACACATTTTCCAACGCTCCAAAAACTTTCGCCCCCTCCCCCACCCTATGATTCACTTCCACTTCCATGGTTCCATCTGCTGCCAACTCCACTTCCAGATATCGAAAACACTTCACTTCCTCCAGTTTTTCTCCATTCAAACTTACTTCCCAACTGACTTGTCCCTCAACCCTACTGTACCTAATAAACTTAATTTTATTCACATTTACTCTCAGCTTTCCTCTTTCACAAACTTTACCAAACTCAGTCACCAGTTTCTGCAGTTTCTCACATGAATCAGCCACCAGCGCTGTATCATCAGCGAACAACAACTGACTCACTTCCCAAGCTCTCTCATCCACAACAGACTGCATACTTGTCCCTCTTTCCAAAACTCTTGCATTCACCTCCCTAACAACCCCATCCATAAACAAATTAAACAACCATGGAGACATCAAGCACCCCTGCCACAAACCAACATTCACTGAGAACCAATCACTTTCCTCTCTTCCTACACGAACACATGCCTTACATCCTCGATAAAAACTTTTCACTGCTTCTAACAACTTCCCTCCCATGCCATATTTTCTTAATACCTTCCACAGAGCATCTCTATGAACTCTATCATATGCCTTCTCCAGATCCATAAATGCTACATACAAATCCATTTGCTTTTCTAAGTATTTCTCACATACATTCTTCAAAGCAAACACCTGATCCACGCATCCTCTACCACTTCAGAAACCACACTGCTCTTCCCCAGTCTGATGCTCTGTACAAGCCTTTAACCTTTCATATAACACCCTCCCATATAATTTCCCAGGAATACTCAATAAACTTATACCTATGTAATTTGACCACTCACTTTTATCTCTTTTGCCTTTGTACAATGGCGCTATGCAAGCATTACACCAATCCTCAGGCACCTCACCATGAGTCATACATACATTAAATAACCTTACCAACCAGTCAATAATACAGTCACCCCCCTTTTTTTAATAAATTTCACTGCAATACCATCCAAACCCGCTGCCTTGCCGGCTTCGATCTTTCGTAAAACTTTTACTACTTCTTCTTTGTTTACCAAATCATTCTCCCTAACCCTCTCACTTTGCACACCACCTCGACCAAAACACCCTATATCTGTCACTCTATCATCAAACATATTCAACAAACCTTCAAAATATTCACTCCATTTCCTTCTCACATCACCACTACTTGTTATCACCTCTCCATTAGTCCCATTCGATAATGTTCCCATTTCTTCCCTTGTCTTACTCACTTTATTTTCCTCCTTCCAAAACATCTTTTTATTCTCCCTAAAATTTAATGATACTCTCTCACCCCAACTCTCATTTGCCCCCCTCTTCACCTCCTGCACCTTTCTCTTGACCTCTTGCCTCTTTCTTTTATACATCTCTCAGTCATTTGCATTAATTCCCTGCAAAAATCATCCAAATCCTCTCTCTTCTCTTTCAGTAATAATCTTACTTCTTCATCCCACCACTCACTATCCCTTCTAATCTGCTCATCTCCCACGCTTCTCATGCCACAAGCATCTTTTGCGCAAGCCATCACTGCTTACACATATTCACAAATAAGAACTTGATAGTTGAAAAATATATATTATATACTTTTTATATCTATTATATGTAATCGCTGTTTCCCGCGTCAGCGAGGTAGCGCCACACACACACACACACACACACACACACACACACACACACACACACACCCACACATACAAACACACACACACACACACATACATATATATATATATATATATATATATATATATATATATATATATATACATATATATATATATATATATATATATATATATATATATATATATATATATATATATATATATATATATATATATATATATATATATATATATATTGCTTCGTCGCTGTCTCCCGCGTTTGCGAGGTAGCGCAAGGAAACAGACGAAAGAAATGGCACAACCCACCCCCATACACAATGTACACACACACACGCCCACACACCCAAATGTACATACCTATACATCTCATTGTACACATATATATACACATACAGACACATACATATATACCTATGCACACAATTCACACTGCCTGCCCCTATTCATTCCCATCGCCACCTCGCCACACATGGAATACCATCCCCCTACCCCTCATGTGTGCGAGGTAGCACTAGGAAAAGACAACAAAGGCCCCATTCGTTCACACTCAGTCTCCAGCTGTCATGCAATTATGCCAGAAACCACAGCTCCCTTTCCACATCCAGGCCCCACACAACTTTCCATGGTTTACCCCAGACGCTTCACATGCCCTGATTCAATCCACTGACAGCACGTCAACCCCGGCATACCACATCGATCCAATTCACTCTATTCCTTGCACGCCTTTCACCCTCCTGCATGTTCAGGCCCCGATCACTCAAAATCTTTTTCACTCCATCTTTCCACCTTCAATTTGGTATCCCACTTCTCCTCGTTCCCTCAACCTCCGACACATATATCTTCTTGGTCAATCTTTCCTCACTCATTCTCTCCATGTGCCCAAACCATTTAAAAACACCTTCTTCTGCTCTCTCAACCACGCTCTTTTTATTTCCACACATCTCTCTTACCCTTACATTACTTACTCGATCAAACCACCTCACACCACACATTGTCCTCAAACATCTCATTTCCAGCACATCCACCCTCCTGCGCACAACTCTATCCATAGCCCACGCCTCGCAACCATACAACATTGTTGGAACCACTATTCCTTCAAACATACCCGTTTTTGCTTTCCGAGATAATGTTCTCGACTTCCACAAATTCTTCAAGGCTCCCAGGATTTTCGCCCCCTCCCCCACCCTATAATTCACTTCCGCTTCCATGGTTGCATCCGCTGCCAGATCCACTCCCAGATATCTAAAACACTTTACTTCCTCCAGTTTTTCTCCATTCAAACTTACCTCCCAATTGACTTGACCCTCAACCCTACTGTACCTGATAACCTTGCTCTTATTCACATTTACTCTTAACTTTCTTCTTTCACACACTTTACCAAACTCAGTCACCAGCTTCTGCAGTTTCTCACATGAATCAGCCACCAGCGCTGTATCATCAGCGAACAACAACTGACTCACTTCCCAAGCTCTCTCATCCACAACAGACTTCATACTTGCCCCTGGGGATAGGAGAGAAAGAATACTTCCCACGCATTCCTCACGTGTCGTAGAAGGCGACTAAAGGGGACGGGAGCGGGGGGATAGAAACCCTCCCCTCCTTGTATAACTTTCTAAAAGGGGAAACAGAAGAAGGACTTACGCGGGGTGTGCTCATCCTCTTCGAAGGTTCAGATTGGGCTGTCTAAATGTGTGTGGATGTAACCAAGGTGAGAGAAAAGGAGAGATAGGTAGTATGTTTGAAGAAAGAAACCTGGATGTTTTGGCTCTGAGTGAAACGAAGCTCAAGGGTAAAGGGGAAGAGTGGTTTGGGAATGTCTTGGGAGTAAAGTAAGGGTTAGTGAGGGGACAAGAGCAAGGGAAGGAGTAGCACTACTCCTGAAACAGGAGTGGTGGGAGTATGTGATACAGTGTAAGAAAGTAAACTCTAGATTGATATGGATAAAGCTGAAAGTTGATGGAGAGAGATGGGTGATTATTGGTGCATATGCACCTGGGTAGGAGAAGAAAGATCATGAGAGACAAGTGTTTTGCGAGCAGCTGAATGAGTGTGTTAGTAGTTTTGATGCACGAGACTGGGTTATTGTGATGGGTGATTTGAATGCAAAGGTGAGTAATATGGCAATTGAGGGAATAATTGGTATACATGGGGTGTTCAGTGTTGTAAATGGTAATGGTGAAGAGCTTGTAGATTTATGTGCTGAAAAAGGACTGGTGATTGGGAATACCTGGTTAAAAAAAGAGAGATATACATAGATATACGTATGTAAGTAGGAGAGATGGCCAGAGAGCGTTATTGGATTACGTGTTAATTGATAGGCGCGCGTAAGAGAGACTTTTGGATGTTAAGTGTTGAGAGGTGCAACTGTAGGGATGTCTGGTCATAATCTTGCAGGCGAAGGTGAAGATTTGTAGAGGTTTTCAGAAAAGAAGGAATAATGTTGGGGTGAAGTAAGTGAGCTTGAGAAGAAGACTTGTGTGAGGAAGTACCAGGAGAGACTGAGTACAGAATGGAAAAAGGTGAGAAGAAAGGATGTACGAAGAGTGGGGGAGGAATGCGATGTATTTAGGGAAGCAGTGATGGCTAGCGCAAAAGATGCTTATGGCATGAAAAGCGTGGGAGGTGGGCAGATAAGAAAGGGTAGTGAATGGTGGAATGAAGAAGTAAGATTATTAGTGAAAGAGAAGAGAGTCATTTAGATGATTTTTGCAGCGAAATAGTGCAAATGAGTGGGAGATGTATAAAAGAAAGAGGCAGGAGGTCAAGAGAAAGGTGCATGAGGTGAAAAAGAGGGCAAATGAGAGTTGGGGTGAGAGTATCATTAAATTTTAGGGAGAATAAAAAGATGTTTTGGAAGAGGGTAAATAAAGTGCGTAAGACAAGGGAATGGGAACTTCAGTGAAGGGGGCTAATGTGAAGGTGATAACAAGTGGTGGTGATGTTAGAAGGAGATGGAGTGAGTATTTTGAAGGTTTGTTGAATGTGTTTGATGATAGAGTGGCAGATATAGGGTGTTTTATTCGAGGTGGTGTGCAAAGTGAGAGGGTTAGGGAAAATGATTTGGTAAACAGAGAAGGGTAGTAAAAGCTTTGCTCAAGATGAAAGCCAGCAAGGCAGCGGGTTTGGATGGTATTGCAGTGGAATGTATTAAAAAAAGGGGGTGCCTGTATCGTTGACTGGTTGGTAAGGTTATTAAATGTACGTATGACCCATGGTGAGGTGCCTGAGGATAGGCGGAATGCGTGCATAGTGCCATTGTACAAAGGCAAAGAGGATAAGAGTGAGTGCTCAAATTACAGAGGTATAAGCTTGTTGAGTATTCATGGGAAATAGTATGGGAGGGTGTTATTTGAAAGGGTAAAGGTTTGTACAGAGCATCAGATTGGGGAAGAGCAGTGTGGTTTTAGAAGTGGTAAAGGATGTGTGGATTAAGTGTTTGCTTTGAAGAATGTATGTGAGAAATACTTAGAAATGCAAATGGATTTGTATGTAGCATTTATGGATCTGGAGAAGCCATATGATAGAGTTGATAGAGATTCTCTGTGGAAGGTATTAGGAACATATGGTGTGGGAGGCAAGTGGTTAGATGCAGTGAAAAGTTTTAATCGAGGATGTAAGGCATGTGTATGTGTAGGAAGAGAGGAAAGTGATTGGTTCTCAGTAAATGTAGGTTTGCGGCAGGGGTGTGTGATGTCTCCATGGTTGTTTAATTTGTTCATGGATGGGGTTGTTAGGGAGGTGAATGCAAGAGTTTTGGAAAGAGGGGCAAGTATGGAGTCTGTTGTGGATGAGAGAGCTTGGGAAGTGAGTCAGTTGTTGTTCGCTGATGATACAGCGCTGGTGGCTGATTCATGTGAGAAACTGCTGAAGCTGGTGACTGAGTTTGGTAAAGTGTGTGAAAGAAGAAAGTTGAGAGTAAATATCAATAAGATCAAGTTTATTAGGAATAAGAGCAAGTTTATTAGGTACAGTAGGGTTGAGGGTCAAGTCAATTGGGAGGTAAGATTGAATGGAGAAAAACTGGAGGAAGTGAAGTCTTCAAGATATCTGGGAGTAGATTTGGCAGCGGATGGAACCATGGAAGCGAAAGTGAATCATGGGGTGGGGGAGGTCGCGAAAATTCTGGGAGCCTTGAAGAATGTGTGGATGTCGAGATCATTATCTCGGAAAGCAAAAATGGGTATGTTTGAAGGAATAGTGGTTCCAACAATGTTGTATGGTTGCGAGGTGTGAGCTATGGATAGAGTTGTGCGCAGGAGGGTGGATGTGCTGGAAATGAGATGTTTGAGGACAATATGTGGTGTGAGGTGGTTTGATCGAGTAAGTAATGTAAGGGTAAGAGAGATGTGTGGTAATAAAAAAGTGTAGTTGAGAGAGCAGAAGAGGGTGTTTTGAAATGGCTTGGTCACATGGAGAGAATGAGTGAGGAAAGATTGACCAAGAGGATATATGTGTCAGAGGTGGAAGGAACGAGGAGAAGTGGGATACCAAATTGGAGGTGGAAAGATGGAATGAAAAAGATTTTGAGAGATCGGGGCCTGAACATGCAGGAGGGTGAAAGGCGTGCAAGGAATACAGTGAATTGAAACGATGTGGTATACTGGGGTCGACGTGCTGTCAATGGATTGAACCAGGGCATGTAAATCGTCTGGGGTAAACCATGAAATGTTCTGGGGGGGCCTGGATGTGGAAAGGGAGCTGTGGTTTCGGTGCATTATTACATGACAGCTAGAGATTGAGGGTGAACGAATGGGGCCTTTGTTGTCTTTTCCTAGCGCTACCTCGGGGGGTTGTTATTACATGTGAGGCGAGGTGGCGATAGGAAAGAATAAATGCAGACAGTATGAATTATGTTCATGTGTATATATGTATATGTCTGTGTGTGTATATATATGTATACGTTGATATGTATAGGTATGTATATTTGCGTGTGTGGACGTGTATGTTTCTACATGTGTATGTGGGTGGGTTGGGACATTCTTTCGTGTGTTTCCTTGCTCTACCTCGCTAACGCGGGAAACAGCGACAAAGCAAAAAAAAAAAAAAATAAATGAATATATATATATATATTTATTTATTTATTTATTTGCTTTGTCGCTGTCTCCCACGTTTGCGAGGTAGCGCAAGGAAACAGACGAAAGAAATGGCCCAATCCACACCCATACACATGTATATACATACACGTCCACACACGCAAATATACATACCCATACATCTAAATGTACACATATATATACACACACAGACACATACATATATACACATGCACACAATTCACACTGTCTGCCTTTATTCATTCCCATTGCCACCTCGCCACACATGGAATAACATCCCCCTCCCCCCTTATGTGTGCGAGGTAGCGCTAGGAAAAGACAACAAAGTCCCCATTCGTTCACACTCAGTCTCCAGCTGTCATGCAATAATGCCCGAAACCACAGCTCCCTTTCCATATCCAGGCCCCACACAACTTTCCATGGTTTACCCCAGACGCTTCACATGCCCTGATATAATCCATTGACAGCACGTCAACCCCGATCCAATTCATTCTATTCCTTGCACGCCTTTCACCCTCCTGCATGTTCAGGCCCCGATCACTCAAAATCTTTTTAACTCCATCTCTCCACCTCCAATTTTGTATCCCACTTCTCCTCGTTCCCTCCACCTCCGACACATTTATTCTCTTGGTCAATCTTTCCTCACTCATTCTCTCCATGTGCCCAAACCATTTCAAAACACCCTCTTCTGCTCTCTCAACCACGCTCTTTTTATTTCCACACATCTCTCTTACCCTTACATTACTAACTCGATCAAACCACCTCACACCACACATTGTCCTCAAACATCTCATTTCCAGCACATCCACCCTCCTGCGCACAACTCTATCCATAGCCCACGCCTTGCAACCATACAATATTGTTGGAACCACTATTCCTTCAAACATACCCATTTTTGCTTTCCGAGATAATGTTCTCGACTTCCACATATTCCTCAAGGCTCCCAGAATTTTCGCCCCCTCCCCCACCCTATGATTCACTTCCGCTTCCATGGTTCCATCCGCTGCCAGATCCACTCCCAGATATCTAAAACACCTTACTTCCTCCAGTTTTTCTCCATTCAAACTTACCTCCCAAATGACTTGACCCTCAACCCTACTGTACCTAATAACCTTGCTCTTATTCACATTTAATCTTTACTTTCTTCTTTCACACACTTTACCAAACTCAGTCACCAGCTTCTGCAGTTTCTCACATGAATCAGCCACCAGCTCTGTATCATCAGCGAACAACAACTGACTCACTTCCCAAGCTCTCACATCCCCAACAGACTCCATACTTGCCCCTCTTTCCAAAACTTGCATTCACCTCCCTAACAACCCCATCCATAAACAAATTAAACAACCATGGAGACATCACACACCCCTGCCGCAAACCTACATTCACTGAGAGCCAATCACTTTTCTCTCTTCCTACACGTACACATGCCTTATATATATATATATATATATATATATATATATATATATATATATATATATATATATATATATATATATATATATATATATATATATATATATATATATATATATATATATATGTATATATATATATATATATATATATATATATATATATATATATATATATATATATATATATATATATATATATATATATATATACATATATATATATATATATATATATATATATATATATATATATATATATATATACATATATACATATGTATATATATATATATATATATATATATATATATATATATATATATATATATATATATATATATATATATTTATCTATTTTGCTTTGTCGCTGTCTCCCGCGTTTGCGACTTAGCGCAAGGAAACAGACGAAAGAAATGGCCCAACCCACCCCCATACACATGTATATACACACACATCCACACACGCAAATATATATACCTATACTCTCAATGTACACATATATATACGCACACAGACACATACATATATACCCATGCACACAATTCACACTGTCTGCCTTTATTCATTCCCATCGCCAACCCGCCACACATGGAATAACATCCCCCTCCCCCCTCATATGTGCGAGGTAGCGCTAGAAAAAGACAACAAAGTCCCCATTCGTTCACACTCAGTCTCCAGCTGTCATGCAATAATGCCCGAAACCACAGCTCCCTTTCCATATCCAGGCCCCACACAACTTTCCATGGTTTACCCCAGACGCTTCACATGCCCTGATTCAATCCACTGACAGAACGTCCACCCCGGTATACCACATCGATCCAATTCACTCTATTCTTTGCCCGCCTTTCACCCTCCTGCATGTTCAGGCCCCGATCACTCAAAATCTTTTTCACTCCATCTTTCCTCCTTCAATTTGGTATCCCACTTCTCCTCGTTCCCTCCACCTCCGACACATATATCCTCTTGGTCAATCTTTCCTCACTCATTCTCTGCATGTGCCCAAACCATTTCAAAACCCTCTTCTGCTCTCTCAACCACGCTCTTTTTATTTCCACACATCTCTCTTACCCTTACATTACTTACTCGATGAAACCACCTCACACCACACATCGTCCTCAAACATCTCATTTCCAGCACATCGACCCTCCTGCGCACAACTCTATCCATAGCCCACGCCTCGCAACCATACAACATTGTTGGAACCACTATTCCTTCAAACATACCCATTTTTGCTTTCCGAGATAACGTTCTCGACTTCCACAAATTCTTCAAGGCTCCCAGGATTTTCGCCCCCTCCCCCACCCTATAATTCACTTCCGCTTCCATGGTTCCATCCGCTGCCAGATCCACTCCCAGATATCTAAAACACTTTACTTCCTCCAGTTTTTCTCCATTCAAACTTACCTCCCATTTGACTTGACCCTCAACCCTACTGTACCTAATAACCTTGCTCTTATTCACATTTACTCTTAACTTTCTTCTTTCACACACTTTACCAAACTCAGTCACCAGCTTCTGCAGTTTCTCACATGAATCAGCCACCAGCGCTGTACCATCAGCGAACAACAACTGACTCACTTCCCAAGCTCTCTCATCCCCAACAGACTCCATACTTGCCCCTCTTTCCAAAACTCTTGCATTCACCTCCCTAACAACCCCATCCATAAACAAATTAAACAACCACGGAGACATCACACACCCCAGCCGTAAACCTACATTCACTGAGAACCAATCACTTTCCTCTCTTCCTACACGTACACATGCCTTACATCCTCGATAAAAACTTTTCACTGCTTCTAACAACTTGCCACCCACACCATATATTCTTAATACCATCCACAGAGCATCTCTATCAACTCTATCATATACCTTCTCCAGATCCATAAATGCTACATACAAATCCATTTGCTTTTCTAAGTATTTCTCACATACATTCTTCAAAGCAAACACCTGATCCACACATCCTCTACCACTTCTGAAACCATATATATATATATATATATATATATATATATATATATATATATATATATATATATATATATATATATATATATATATATATATATATATATATATATATATATATATATATATATATATATATATATATATTTATATATATATATATATATATATATATATATATATATATATATATATATATATATATATATATATAAATATATATATATATATATATATATATATATATATATATATATATATATATATATATATATATATATATATATATATATATATATATATATATATATATATATATATATATATATATGTGTGTGTGTGTGTGTGTGTGTGTGTGTGTGTGTGTATGTGTGTGTGTGTGTGTGTGTGTGTGTATGGGTGGACAGGCCTACCTCGCTGACGCGGGAATCAGCGATTATATATGATAAATATAAAAGATATTGAGGTTGAACCATTATGTGACATTCATTTTTTTTCATTCTTTTCAAGCTAAAAGTTTGTTTTCTAAATTGTTTCTTACATTTTTCATATGTATATATATGTATGTGTGTGTGTGTGTGTGTATGTGCATATGTGTGTGTGTGTGTGTGTGTGTGTGTGTATATGTATATATATATGTATATTATCCCTGGGGATAGGGGTGAAAGAATACTTCCCATGTATTCCTCGCGTGTCGTAGAAAGCGACTAGAGGGGACGGGAGCGGGGGGCCGGAAATCCTCCCCTCCTTGTATTAACTTTCTAAAATGGGAAACAGAAGAAGGAGTCACGCGGGGAGTGATCATCCTCCTCGAAGGCTCAGAGTGGGGTGCCTAAATGTGTGTGGATGTAACCAAGATGTGAAAAAAGGAGAGATAGGTAGTATGTTTGAGGAAAGGAACCTGGATGTTTTGGCTCTGAGTGAAACGAAGCTCAAGGGTAAAGGGGAAGAGTGGTTTGGAAATGTCTGGGGAGTGAAGTCAGGGGTTAGTGAGAGGACAAGAGCAAGGGAAGGAGTAGCAATACTCCTGAAACAGGAGTTGTGGGAGTATGTGATAGAATGTAAGAAAGTAAATTCTCGATTGATATGGGTAAAATTGAAAGTTGATGGAGAGAGGTGGGTGATTATTGGTGCATATGCACCTGGGCATGAGAAGAAAGATCATGAGAGGCAAGTGTTTTGGGAGCAGCTAAATGAGTGTGTTAGCGGTTTTGATGCACGAGACCGGGTTATAGTGATGGGTGATTTGAATGCAAAGGTGAGTAATGTGGCAGTTGAGGGAATAATTGGTATGCATGGGGTGTTCAGTGTTGTAAATGGAAATGGTGAAGAGCTTGTAGATTTATGTGCTGAAAAAGGACTGATGATTGGGAATACCTGGTTTAAAAAGCGAGATATACATAAGTATACTTATGTAAGTAGGAGAGATGGCCAGAGAGCGTTATTGGATTACGTGTTAATTGACAGGCGTGCGAAAGAGAGACTTTTGGATGTTAATGTGCTGAGAGGTGCAACTGGAGGGATGTCTGATCATTATCTTGTGGAGGCTAAGGTGAAGATTAGTATGGGTTTTCAGAAAAGAGGAGTGAATGTTGGGGTGAAGAAGGCGGTGAGAGTAAGTGAGCTTGGAAAGGAGACCTGGGTGGGGAAGTACCAGGAGAGACTGTGTACAGAATGGAAAAAGGTGAGAACAATGGAAGTAAGGGGAGTGGGGGAGGAATGGGATGTATTTAGGGAATCAGTGATGGATTGCGCAAAAGATGCTTGTGGCATGAGAAGAGTGGGAGGTGGGCTGTTTAGAAAGGGTAGTGAGTGGTGGGATGAAGAAGTAAGAGTATTAGTGAAAGAGAAGAGAGAGGCATTTGGACGATTTTTGCAGGGAAAAAATGCAATTGAGTGGGAGAAGTATAAAAGAAAGAGACAGGAGGTCAAGAGAAAGGTGCAAGAGGTGAAAAAAAGGGCAAATGAGAGTTGGGGTGAGAGACTATCAGTAAATTTTAGGGAGAATAAAAAGATGTTCTGGAAGGAGGTAAATAGGGTGCGTAAGACAAGGGAGCAAATGGGAACTTCAGTGAAGGGCGTAAATGGGGAGGTGATAACAAGTAGCGGTGATGTGAGAAGGAGATGGAATGAGTATTTTGAAGGTTTGTTGAATGTGTCTGATGACAGAGTGGCAGATATAGGGTGTTTTGGTCGAGGTGGTGTGCAAAGTGAGAGGGTTAGGGAAAATGATTTGGTAAACAGAGAAGAGGTAGTAAAAGCTTTGCGGAAGATGAAAGCCGGCAAGGCAGCAGGTTTGGATGGTATTGCAGTGGAATTTATTAAGAAAGGGGGTGACTGTATTGTTGACTGGTTGGTAAGGTTATTTAATGTATGTATGACTCATGGTGAGGTGCCTGAGGATTGGCGGAATGCGTGCATAGTGCCATTGTACAAAGGCAAAGGGGATAAGAGTGAGTGCTCAAATTACAGAGGTATAAGTTTGTTGAGTATTCCTGGTAAATTATATGGGAGGGTATTGATTGAGAGGGTGAAGGCATGTACAGAGCATCAGATTGGGGAAGAGCAGTGCGGTTTCAGAAGTGGTAGAGGATGTGTGGATCAGGTGTTTGCTTTGAAGAATGTATGTGAGAAATACTTAGAAAAGCAAATGGATTTGTATGTAGCATTTATGGATCTGGAGAAGGCATATGATAGAGTTGATAGAGATGCTCTGTGGAAGGTATTAAGAATATATGGTGTGGGAGGCAAGTTGTTAGAAGCAGTGAAAAGTTTTTATCGAGGATGTAAGGCATGTGTACGTGTAGGAAGAGAGGAAAGTGATTGGTTCTCAGTGAATGTAGGTTTGCGGCAGGGGTGTGTGATGCCTCCATGGTTGTTTAATTTGTTTATGGATGGGGTTGTAAGGGAGGTAAATGCAAGAGTCCTGGAAAGAGGGGCAAGTATGAAGTCTGTTGGGGATGAGAGAGCTTGGGAAGTGAGTCAGTTGTTGTTCGCTGATGATACAGCGCTGGTGGCTGATTCATGTGAGAAACTGCAGAAGCTGGTGACTGAGTTTGGTAAAGTGTGTGGAAGAAGAAAGTTGAGAGTAAATGTGAATAAGAGCAAGGTTATTAGGTACAGTAGGGGTGAGGGTCAAGTCAATTGGGAGGTGAGTTTGAATGGAGAAAAACTGGAGGAAGTGAAGTGTTTTAGATATCTGGGAGTGGATCTGTCAGCGGATGGAAGCATGGAAGCGGAAGTGGATCATAGGGTGGGGGAGGGGGCGAAAATTTTGGGAGCCTTGAAAAATGTGTGGAAGTCGAGAACATTATCTCGGAAAGCAAAAATGGGTATGTTTGAGGGAATAGTGGTTCCAACAATGTTGTATGGTTGCGAGGCGTGGGCTATGGATAGAGATGTGCGCAGGAGGATGGATGTGCTGGAAATGAGATGTTTGAGGACAATGTGTGGTGTGAGGTGGTTTGATCGAGTAAGTAACGTAAGGGTAAGAGAGATGTGTGGAAATAAAAAGAGCGTGGTTGAGAGAGCAGAAGAGGGTGTTTTGAAATGGTTTGGGCACATGGAGAGAATGAGTGAGGAGAGATTGACCAAGAGGATATATGTGTCGGAGGTGGAGGGAACGAGAAGAAGAGGGAGACCAAATTGGAGGTGGAAAGATGGAGTGAAAAAGATTTTGTGTGATCGGGGCCTGAACATGCAGGAGGGTGAAAGGAGGGCAAGAAATAGAGTGAATTGGAGTCATGTGGTATACAGGGGTTGACGTGCTGTCAGTGGATTGAAGCAAGGCATGTGAAGCGTCTGGGGTAAACCATGGAAAGCTGTGTAGGTATGTATATTTGCGTGTGTGGACGTGTGTATGTACATGTGTATGGGGGGGGGGCCATTTCTTTCGTCTGTTTCCTTGCGCTACCTCGCAAACGCGGGAGACAGCGACAAAGTATAAAAAAAAAAAAAAAAAAAATAAAAGATATACAATATATATTCTTTTACTGTTAAGTACTTATTTATGAATATGTGTAAGAAAATGACTGCTAATCAGTAGCATATACATTCAGAGTCAGGAATGAAGGTCTTGCCAAACAATCACTGATTGTCCACATGGGTGGCTGACGTTGTGACACCTTAGCTTTCTGATGATTCAGTGTTACACAAACTTTGTTTCATGCGCAAAATTATTGAAAATATTGTACGTATTACCTTAAGGCAATGTGAATAAGATGTAAATGAAGCACATCTCTCTTACCCTTTCATTACTTACTCGATCAAACCACTTCACACCGCATATTGTCCTCAAACATCTCATTTCCAACACATCCACCCTCCTTCGCACAACCCTATCTATAGCCCACGCCTCGCAACCATATAACATTGTTGGAACCACTATTCCTTCAAACATATCCATTTTTGCTCTCCGAGATAACGTTCTCGCCTTCCACACATTCTTCATCGCCCCCAGAACCTTCGCCCCCTCCCCCACCCTTTGACTCACTTCCGCCTCCATGGTTTCATCTGCTGCTAAGTACACTCCCAGATATCTAAAACACATCACTTCCTTCAATTTCTCTCCAATCACACTTACCTCCCCAATTAACTTTTCCCTAAAACCTATTGGACCTAATAACCTTGCTCTTATTCACATTTACTCTTAGCTTTCTTCTTTCACGCACTTTACCAAACTCAGTCACCAGCTTCTGCAGTTTCTCACCCGAATCAGCCAGCAGCGATGTATCATCAGTGAACTACAACCGACTCGCTTTCCAGGCTCTCTTATCCACAACAGACTGCATACTCGCCCCTCCTTCCAAAACTCTTGCATTTACCTCCGTAATCACCCCATCCATAAACAAATCAAACAACCATGGAGACATCACACACACCAGCCGCCGACCAACATTTACTGGGAACTAATCACTCTTCTCTATTCCTACTCGTAGACATGCCTTATGTACTCGATAAAAACTTTTCACTGCTTCTAGCAACTTGCCTCCCACACTATATACTCTTAAGACATTTCACAAAGCATCTCTATCAACCCTATCATATGCCTTCTCCAGGTCCATAAATGTTATATACAAATCAATTTAATTTTCTAAGCATTTCTCACATACATGCTTCAAAGCAAACAACTGATCCACACATCCTCAACTACTTTTGAAACCAAACTGCTCTTCCCCAATCTGATGCTCTGTTCATTTCTTCACCCTCTTAATCAATGCCCTCCTATATGATTTCCCCGGAATACTCAACAAACTTATACCTCTGTGGTTTGAGCACTCACCGTTATCCCCTTTGCCTTTGTACAATGGCACTATGTCTGCATTCTGCCAGTCCTACGGTACTTCACATGATCTATACATACACTGAATATCCTTCCCAACCAATCAACAACACATTCACTCCCTTTTTTTTAATAGATTCTACCGCAATACCATCGAAACCCGCCGACTTGCCGAATTTCATCTTCCGCAAGGCTTTCACTACTTTTCTCTCTTAACCAAACCATTCTCCCTGACCCTGTCATTTCGCACACCACCCCGACCAAAACACCCTACATCTGCCAGTCTATCATCATACACATTCAACAAACCTTCAAAATACACAATCTCCTCACTTAATTACTATTTGTTATTACCTCCCCATTTGCCCCCTTCACCGATGTTCTCATGTGTTCTCTTGTCATCGCTCGTTATTTACCTCCTTCCAAAACATCAATTTATTTTCCCTAGAATTTAATGATGCACTCTCATCCCAACTCTCATTTGCCCTCTTTTTCAACCCTTGCATCTTCCTCTTGACCTCCTGCCGCTTTCTTTTATACATCTCCCAGTCATTAGCACTCCTTCCTTGCAAGTATTGTCCAAAGGCCTCTCTTTTCTCTCTCACTGACAACTTTACTTCATCACACCACCCTCCCTACCCTTTCTAATCTGCCCACCTCCCACCTTTCTCACACTAAATGCATTGTTTGCACACGCCATCTCCTCTTCCCTAAATACATCCCATTCCCCTCCCATTCCCCTCATGTCACTTGCTCTCACCTTTTGCCATTCTACACTCAATCTCTCATGGTACTTCCTCACACAAGTCTCCTTTCCAAGCTCACTTATTCTCACCACTCTCTTCTCCCCAACATTCTCTCTTTTTTTTTTTGAAGACATAGATATTGAAGTGCAAGAGACAGATTTGGAGGCTAGTGGAAGTTTTACCATAATTAATGAACATGTTTATGAGAGTCTGTGCGACAAGGTACCCATATTTCACGAGAAACTAACGAAAGATGATGTGATGTTGAGGTCATACATAGGAGAGAGACTGAGAGTAAAAGGTCTTGTGAAAGCTCATGTCACTCGCCATGATCTAGTATACAAGTTGCCATTAGTCGTAGTAGAAGATGATGGACAAAATTTGTTAGGCAGAAACTGGTTACAAACACTCCAGATTGATTGAAAGAATTCAATGTTCAGTGCACAGGAAAAGTTGAAGAGCAGTGAAAAGTTTGTAAGGGATTTAAAGATGAAGTATGCTGGTGTATTTGAGGAAGGTTTGGGCACATACAGTGGAGGGAAGGCTAAAATTTATGTAGACGGTAATGTAAAGCCAAATCTTTGAAAGCTCGCCCACTGCCTTTTTCTTTGAGAGAGGCCACAGACAGAATTGAACAGGCTAGTGGCAAATGGAATACTCATGCCGGTGGAAAGTTCAGAATGGGCCAATGCGATAGTGGTTGTGTCCAAATCACCCTCACAAGTTAGAATTTGTGGAGATCTTAAAGTTAAAGTAAACTCGGTGGCTGAGAAGGACATCTTTACACTTCCAAAAATGAATAATTTATTGACCAGTTTAGTGGGAGGTATGTCATTCTCAAAATTGGACCTGAGTAGTGCTTATCAACATATGTTATTGGATGAAGAGTCAAAAAGTATAATGTGATAAACACGCACAGAGGGTTGCTAAGGTATAACATTAAACTGAGCCGTATCAGATCAAGAGTGCACCTGGGATTTTTCAAAGAGAAATGTGCAATTTATGAGAGATATTCCATGCACTGCTGTATGTTTAGATGATATTTTGATCACTGAAAGTACTGAAGCAGAACATAGAGAAAACTTGACCAAGGTGGCAGAGAGATTAATGATTAAGGTCTGAAGCTGCATTTTGACAAATGTGAGTTTTTCCAAAACAGGGTGAGTTATTTGGGACACAAAATTGATGCACAGGGCATTCATGTATTAGAAAAATGAGTGCAAGTAGCTGTGGGTACATCCAGGCCAACAGATATGCAAACAATGCGATCATTCTTAGGAGATATAGATTTCTAAGGTTAATTTCACAGTAACCTAGCTTCAGTGCTTGTGCCTTTGTATATGCTGATAAGGAAGAGGTTGTGATGGCAGTGGTTGCAACCACAAGAATCTTTATTTAAGAAAGCAAAGCAGATGTTATTGTCCAATGAGGTTTAGGTACATTATGATGCATCACTGCATGGTTTAGGGGCAGTGCTAGCACACCAAAATGATGATGGATCACAGGAATCTACATCTTTTGTTTCACATACACTGAATGATGCTGAGAAAATTATGCACAAATAGACAGGGAGAGTATGGCAATAGTGTTTGGGGTGTTCCATTTTCATAGATTTGTGTATGGAAGATCAATCACATTAGTCGCAGACCACAAGACATAGTCTTACTTTAAATGAACACAAGGCGTTTCCCAGTATGGATAGTGTGAGAATACAACGTTGGGCCATCTCAGTTGCTGCTTATGATTACTAGCTGAAATCCAATAATGGTTGTGACAATGCAGATGCTGATCAACTGAGTAGGTTACCATTGACAGAGAAACCAGCATTAGTACCACTCCTCACAGATACCATATTGCTGTCTCAGCACATTAAAGATCCACCAGTTGCAGCTAGACACATCAGGAGATGAACAGCACACGACCCATTATATGCTAAAGATTAGTATTTTATCAAGAATGGTTGGTCAAAAGCTGCTCAAGTTCCAGAGTTAAAGTCATCTTATGTGTGTAGAGATGAACTTAGTGCAGATGAAGGTTGCATTATGTGGGAGGGAACAGGGTAGTGGTTCCTCCAGCAGGACAGCAAAGTGTGTTCCATGAACTGCATGAGGCTCGTCCAGATATCTCCATAATGAAGGAAATTGCTAGATCATATCTTTGGTGACCTAATTTAGATAGACATATTTAACAAATGATAGAAACTTATGAGATTTGTCAAGTGAACAGAAATAAACCCTGTGTTGCAACCCTTCATGCGTGGCCATACTCTGCCAAACCATGGGCGAGAGTACAAGTAGATCTCGCAACATCTTTCATGGGGCATATGTATTTGGTCCTCATTGATGCCCATTCAAAATGGTTAAAGGTTAGAGTTATGAATGGGACATCAGCACTCGCAACCGCTGTTGAGTTAAGGGATACTTTCATCACTCACGTGCTGCCTTTAATCTTAGTTAGTGATAATGAAAGCCAGTTTACTAGTTATAAATTTGGCCTATTCATACAGAGAAGTGAGACTGACCATGTTTCTTGTATTCCTTTTCCCCTCAGGTCTAATGGAATGGCTGCAAAGAAAATGAGATAAGCAGTCGTCAAAACAAGGTTGTTCAGGTTTTTAGTCAGATATAAATGTTCACCACATTCTGGAACTGGGAGTACCCTGGCAGACTTGCTAATGGGTAGAAATCTAGAGAGACCTCTTGACCTACTGAGACAAAACTTATAAAAGAAGGGTAATAAGGAAGTAAGAAGACCAAAAGAAATGTCATGATAAGAGCAGACCTTTGAGGGAATTCAGGGTAAATGATGAAGTGTTTGTGGAGAATCAAAGTGGTAGAGTAGCTCGTTGGGTACTGTAATGGAAGCAACTGGTCCCTGTCTCATAAGATAAAACTGTGATAATAAAATTGTCATCATACATGCTGATCAAATGAGATTTAAAGTGTAAAGTCGTCAGAGCAGGGAGCTCCGAGGAAGTAATCATATAGGAGTGAGATGCGGGTGGTATGAGTAACACACAGGAGGCTACACGACCAATGACTTCTAGGCAAGTTGTGAATCAGGAACCAGATAAAGCACTTAAAGATCAAGGAAAAGGTAATGTCAGTTCTGGAAACTAAATAGAGTCTGACCTGGAGTAAGTTCATCCTGTATAGTTCCTATAGGAAGAACAGTGTAAAATGAAACAAGGTCTGGAAGAGTCATTAATAAACCCGTGAGATTAAATTTGTAGAAAATGACAGCAAAATTAAGGATTAAAAAATTGTATGTAATACACTAAAAATGACTCAGAAAAATAAGTTTTCTTACTGTACTTATGTATAATTTCAAGGATGTGTATTTTCTGTTTGTAGTATTTAGATAAATTAATATTTCTGTAATACAGCAACGATTTAGTAAAATCCTTGACAATGAACAAGGTACAAATGCCAGTAACATTATCTTATATGCGCTACTAATTTCAAATTTAAGGAAGGGGGCGGGGGAAGAATGTCATATCATAATAAGGGACTAAATGTTTTTCTTTATGGCTCAACTGGGTTCTGTTTACAAAACATAATTATATAACTGACTGCTGTAGCTACCAGAAGTTTTCCCAGAGTGAAGCAATCATTTCTGGAATATTGATAGTATGACTGGAACTACCATGACCAATATACTACACTAAATAATATATCCAGAAACAGGCTTGTCACTAGCCAGCCACCATACTTTCAATCTCCCGTCAGCCTCCGCAGGGTCTAGATATCCCTGCTTTCTCTGTCGAATTTACTGTGGGACGAGTCATTATTAGTAGTTCCTGCACCTACCTGCAGCTACCAGTACCCTTTTGCTACACTTGTATAGTTCTGTGGACGAAAAAAAAGAGACGACATTTGCTGCCCTGCCCCACTGTACCATGTGTAGAGGACGTGTCTTGGCAAGGGCACAGCACAGACCAGGCCTGCCCCTCTGTACCATGTGTAGAGGACGTGTCTTGGCAGGGGCATATCACAGACCAGGCCTGCCCTACTGTACCATGTGTAGAGGACGTGTCTTGGCAAGGGCACAGCACAGACCAGGCCTGCCCCTCTGTACCATGTGTAGAGGACGTGTCTTGGCAGGGGCATATCACAGACCAGGCCTGCCCTACTGTACCATGTGTAGAAGACGTGTCTTGGCAGGGGCACAGCACAGACCAGGCCTGCCCTACTGTACCATGTGTAGAGGACGTGTCTTGGCAAGGGCATAGCACAAACCAGGCCTGCCCTACTGTACCATGTGTAGAGGACGTGTGTTGGCAAGGGCACAGCACAGACCAGGTCTGCCCTACTGTACCATGTGTAGAGGACGTGTCTTGGCAAGGGCACAGCACAGACCAGGCCTGCCCTACTGTACCATGTGTAGAGGACGTGTCTTGGCAAGGGCACAGCACAGACCAGGCCTGCCCTACTGTACCATGTGTAGAGGACGTGTCTTGGCAAAGGCACAGCACAGACCAGGCCTGCCCTACTGTACCATGTGTAGAGGACGTGTCTTGGCAAGGGCACAGCACAGACCAGGCCTGCCCTACTGTACCATGTGTAGAGGACGTGTCTTGGCAGGGGCACAGCACAGACCAGGTCTGCTGGCTGTTAGCTGTATCAATTGCACCTAACCCCGGGGTCAACTGCACCTCCATCCCTCCACTCACATGTTGGTGGAGTTACTCTACATTTCCCTGTGCGACAGCAATGGCCTCACATGAGGACAGCTACCCTTCTCTACCACAGAGAATACCAGCCAGTGAGCACGACAGAGATGTCTTCCGTGAATCAACAGAGGACATAGACAGTGATCTGGGCAACCACCACCACATTGCACCACCAACCCCTACGGTAGAGGATAAGCTTTCCCCATCATCAAGCTCATGTGATCAGCGCAAATATCAATGGTTGTGGCGTATGTATCCACATGCCAAACCTCACTTCACAATGCTCAGAGATACGTCACCTTAATAAATGATCAATGATTAGTTGAAGAACTAACCAACAGTGTTATTGAAGGCATACAAATATGGATACATCCAAACTATGCCGACCTTAACATGACTGCCATCATCATCCTGGGACTTGACAACTACCAGCACCCCGCAATGCTCCTTCAGAATGACTACATCAAGAATACTAAACGAGTCAAAGGTAGAGAAGCAGTCATAGCAGACTGGATTGGAAGTGAAACTCACAGTCCCTGGCAACTACCGTTATGTCGGGGTGGATAGCAATCTCTCTCCGAGACGGAGGTGCTTCAGATGCCAGAGATGAAATCACGTGGCCAACGTCTGCAATTCTTCCTTTTCCTGGTGTGGCGTATGTGCAGGGAAACATACCAGCGAAAACCTTGACTATGGGGAGACCATTGAAGAAAAATGCAGAAACTGTAAGCACCCTGGAGATAGGGCATGGTATCGGTACTGCACCGAGAGGCCACTTCCACTCCAATGACCTGCTCAGCAACCACACCTCTCCATTTCCTTCCACCATGTCCGGCGCTTGTACAGCTCCTGCAGCTCAACCCTCGCAAAACATGGTAACTCCAGGCAGGCCTTCTAATAAGGTAGTTTCCCCGAGGACACAAGAACTACTCGTTATGCCTAGTAAACAGGATTGTTGACAACAGTAATCTAGAAAATAATGAAGTGATTATTGAAATCCAAAGCAGTATCTAAAAATCCAAAAGCAGAAAGAAGAAATATTAATACCTATGGGAGTTGAACATAATTCTGTGGAAGTGCTTTATGAGAAAATGCTAACGCTAAGTCATAAGGTTAATATCCACCAATAAGTAACAGAAACAGCTGTGCATGGTGATAGGAGGGCAAGTATGCATAAATCTATTGATGTGCTATTTGAGAAAGTCCAGTTGCTGAATGAAAAGGTTCATGCAAACTAACAGGTGATTGGAACGCCTGAACACGGTGACAGTAATGTGTTCAAAAGTATTGGTGTACTTTGTGAGCAAGTACATCAGTTAAGTGAGAAAGTTACAATGCAGGAAAAACATATAATGCTCTTAAAACATGAAAAGGTAAACAACTGTTCCTCACCGTCAGGTGCTTCACACAGTGACGATGATAGTGAGATGAATGAAGCAGAAGATGATGAGCTGTTAAAGAAAACAGTTCCAAAACTCCTTCATGGTAAAGGAATTAGAGACCTATTAAGTCATTCTACAGTAACTAGAAATATTAGAAACGTTGTGCTAAATTGCTACAAAGAAATGTATTAAAGACTTGATATCATAAGGGAGATCAGTACAACTTTTAAGGATAATGGCTAGCAAGAACATCGTTCAACAATATTGTTACATCACAATACTCAGTTGGAATATTGTTGCCTCTATGAAAACAAAAAAGATATTCCAAGCTCCATCACAAGGTTTTTACTGAGGACATTTTGACGTCATATGTCTACCAGAATGTCGAACGCTTCCTGGTAAACCCTCACGTAAATTACCCAATTACAAACAATATCAATATCAATATCATCCTAAAAGCCCGAAGGATTCCAGTACCATGTTATCGGGGTACACGGTGGCAATTCTACAGCCAATGTACTAAATGCCTCTGCACCTGCTAACCTCATCCACCACACATATTCACCTTTCTTCATATTGAACCTACTGTCCTAATCAGAGACCTAAACGCTCGACACAAGAATCTAAGTGACCTCTTCACTAACCCTAACGGCAGAAGTCTAATCTCACTCCAGGATGCATATGATGAGGTTCAAATTATCAGTAAAAATCAACCAACACACATATATGGAGGAACCCTTGACAGTTGTACAGGTTTTGACTTACGCAACTCACAGTTTTGGTGTTGATGATGACCACTCGCCAATAATGGTTACAATGCATATCGCTAATGTCAGTTTACCTGGTGTCGCACATAGATTATGAACCCACAAATGTACAAGCTTTTAATGTCAGTCTTGAGACTTCTATAAACAACTTCTTTATGCAAAGTGAGTTAACTTCAGAGAGTAGAAAGAATGTACCTCATAATAGGCCACATCAGTACTATAATGACCCCAAGGTGAAACAGCTCAAATTTATAGCTAGGCAAATAGGTAAAGGTTATAGACACCTTCAAACACCCAAAATGCTAAAACTACTTCAAGCATGACTGAACTACGACAGAATGACTGGGGAACAGTTTGTCATTGGATTAAATCAACACACTCCTTTAAGCCAAGCCTGGAAGGGTATTAACAGATTCACTGGAAAGAAAAATATACAAGTATCTCATGCCAGCCTGCTGCAGAAGGGGAACAAATTAATCACAAAATAGACTCATACTTCTAGCTTGAACACGCTGCCACCTGAGACTAGGGATGTTTTGTACAACACATCCAAAGAAAGAGAAGATCTGACCTAGTTCATGCTAAACTAGCAACATTATGAATGTGATGTGCCATTCACAGAGTGTAAACTTGATGCAGCTCTAACCAAGGGCAGGGGCACTGCCCCTGGGGAGGATGGTATCACTTATGACAGACATCATTAGACTTCATAGATGTGTACCTGGTAATCCATTATGACAGACATCATTAGACTTCATAGATGTGTACCTGGTAATCCATTATGACAGACATCATTAGACTTCATAGATGTGTACCTGGTAATCCATTATGACAGACATCATTAGACTTCATAGATGTGTACCTGGTAATCCATTATGACAGACGTCATTAGACTTCATAGATGTGTACCTGGTAATCCATTATGACAGACATCATTAGACTTCATAGATGTGTACCTGGTAATCCATTATGACAGACATCATTAGACTTCATAGATGTGTACCTGGTAATCCATTATTAAAGCTGTATATCATGAGTTATGCCACGGGTCATCTGCCCTCCTCATGGACCAACAGCCAAATAACACAAGTGCCTAAACACAATGAACCTGAGGAATTTCGCCTCATCCTCCTGACGAGTTGCCTGTGCAAAACTTTTGAGAGGATGGTGCTCAAAAGACTACCTCACAGAATCAGACAACATGTAACACATAATATCATTGGTTTCACACAAGGTATCACTACTTTCCTAACAGTTCAAGGGGATAGAAGGCATAAGTACATCACTTTTCTTGATCTAAAAGCTGAATTTAATATTGCCAATAGGCAAGTAATTTTATATAAGTTAGCAAAAATGGATGTAGGTGGCCACTCTTGAACTGGATAGTTGGCTATCTCTCTAACAGAAAGTCGGTTGTGTTGTTTCTAGGCTACAAAAGTGAAGTTAAAGGAATGCTACTTGGTACTCCTCAAGTTGAAGTACTTACCACCACTTTTTTCAATGTTCTAATCAATGCATTACTTAAATCGATTCCAGTGTCCCAGAACTATCACTATTAGCTATGTTGATTACATTCTTGTACATACAAAAACATATAGTGAAATGCAAACTATTCATAACTGCATACACATAGCCTGTGAAAGCCTTGGCTTCATCATATCTGCAGATAAAACTAAAGTCTTTAACAAACGAATTGGTATCGGCAGGAGCGGAGCATCTACGTTGCTGATAATTGCTGGAAACCTGACTGACTATGACTCCTTGTGTAAACATCTTGGTGTCTCACTTCCGTGTGCTGCAGCTACTGTGAAAAATGAAATCGACAATGCACAGATAGACTCAGAACTCTTAGAGCTGTTGCAGGGTACAATCCTAATTATGATGCAAATATCAGAATTGTTAAAATGATGTACTTAACTTATATTAGGTCTCTAACAGATTACCATGCACCAGTTTTGGTCCTACACAACAGCAAAGGTAGCCACAGACTTGAAAGATGCAAAATGAAGCCTTAAGAATCACACATGGTTGCCCGAAGTCCACTAATGCACTCAAAATGCAGAGAGAACTTGCTATTTCCAGCACTGAAGACAGCACACGAAATCAATCTTATGATAGGACTGAAACTTCTGCATGGTGATCCAGATAGAGCTGTTTCTAAATGGATCCAAATAACAGCCATCCACATAACAATGCTTGGTGTACATACTTTGTATAAAATTAGGAAGCAGCAACATTTCCTGCCTCCCAGGCAGACAACTCCTCTTGACATCAATACACCTACTTGTCCACCCAAGAATCTAATTACTTATCATCTTCACCTTCAACACTTAGCGAAGACCAGTGCTCCTGAACGTATACAGAAACTCCTGAGACAATAACACAGCCCAGTGCATCATCTATACTGACGGTTCTGGCGACTCTGCTACTGGGAGGGCAGACAATGTTGCCACACTGATCCAGCACAATGGTAACAGATTAGAGAAAAATTCTAGAATAAACAACTGGGCTTCTACACTACAAACTCAATTTCTAGCCATACTTATTGCTATTGGGCAAGTAGAAATCACTGCCACAGGCAATTTAATTATCTCTAAATTCTTTATCTTCACTATTTGCATTTAACACCCTGAGATCAGGGAGCAACATGCTGGTCTCTGAAGCCAGACACAAATACTCAGACATTATTGCTCAAGGGATTCAAATCAAATTGTTTTGGATTCTCTCTCATATAGGCCTACGTGAGCATGACAAATGTGATGCTTTAGCCAAAGTTGCACTAAGTAAAGGTGATGTAGAAAACAACATTGGGTTGTCAACTAGAAGCCTCAAATTTGTAATCATAGAAAGGAACTAACTGATATTTTTGAAGCTCAAAGACGGGTTCAGATAAGAACAAGTGTAAACATTTTCCATGACAGTGAAACGTGTAAAGTAAAACATGTATATGGAGAAAGTAATAAGATCAGCACATTACAAGATGTTATAACTGCTAGATTAAGTCTAGGCTATAGACACTTTGGCCTATCTGGAGATGTTAACCGTGTGAATTGTAAAGTTTGTGGTCAAAGATTTGGACACAAACTAGAACACTATGTCTTAGAATGTGGTGAAAAATTGAGCCTTTTTAGGGATAGATCTAAACAACCCCTGCAAGAAATGTCCTACGTTATTGTTAATAATAAGATACCTGAAATTTTAAGTATCCACTGTCCACTGCATGCATCGAATCAGTAAAACTTCCTATATGAAACTATGATTTGTATGGATAATGAAATCTGAACTGCTGCATCTTATGTAATATTAACCCACTGGGGGCTGACTAAGACCCTTTGTGACCCCTGTAATCCTTTTGCGCTACTGCTCACGGAATGAGCATTGCGTGCACAATAAATTTGCCAGGGTTACCGGCACCATTAACTCACCATGCCTCACTGACATCTTTGAACCACCTTTCCCTAGTTTTGCTTTTATTTCTCTTATCACTTCATTCATATATGTTAAAATGTCACAGTGACATCACACAGCCCTGCCTCAAATCCGCATGTATAGCAAAACCTTTGCTCAACTCTCCATCCACCCTTATATATGCCTTTGGTACCAGGGGATGTGTAATCAGATTTCCTTAAAGATGATCCTGGAAAAGCACTTGCTTAGAGGTGAGAAGTTGCATACAGCTTTTATGGGTCTGGAGAAAGCGTTAGACAGAGTCAAGTGGAATGCTTTGTGGGATGTGTTAAGGATATATGAAATAGGGAGCCAACTGTTGGATGGTGTAAAACCCTCTATGGAGGAGCAAATGCATGTATAAGAGTGGATGGAGAGCTGAGTGAAAGTTTTCGGGTTTATGAAAGTGTGAAGTCACCGTGGCTTATTAACATACATATGGATGGAAAGGTAAGAGAGATGAAAGCAAAACTAGGGAAAAAGGTCGCAGCAGAGTTGGAACGTGGCGGTCAGATATGACGGCTAATGGCAAGCCTGTTTGCAGATGATACTGTGTTGTTTGCTGACAATGAAGAGGAGTTGCAGAAGGTCGTGTGTCTGAAGGGAAACAGAGTGAAAGTACAGATTTTGTAAAGCCGTATAGAGTGAAAGAAGAAACTGTACTAAATTGTGCTGTGGATATGGGGGGGAAAAGACTAGAAGTAAGGGTAATGATATGGAAGGAGAGATAAGGGAGATAGCAGTACAGGGTAGAAGAGTCACTGGGTCACTTAAGAGAATAATGAAGAGTAGAGGTGTAAGTATGGAAGTGAAGAAAGGATTAAGGGACAACATGGTCCTCCCAACCCTGAACTATGCAGCTGAAATACAGACGTGGAATGAGTCACAGAGGTCAAGAATCCAGGCTGTGAAAATAAGGTATTTGAGAAGAGCATGTGGTATGACTAGATGGAATGAAGAAAGAAATAAGGGGGTGTATGAGAGAGGTGGTATGGCAGGGAATTAAAAGGGAATGAATTGTGGAGTGGTAGAGTGGGTGAATCGCAATACTTTGATGTGGTGTGAGCGTGTGGAGAGAATGCAAGATTGGAAGTTTGCAATGAGTGTGTATGAGAGTACATTTAGAGGGGTTGGTGTGAGAGGAAGATCACCTGTGACATGGGACAATAAGATGGAGGAATACTGGAGGGAGAGAAATGGTGGAAGAATGTGTGGAATGGTGTATGTGAGGGAGGCATGTAAGGACACGGATAACTGGAGACTCTGCCATGGCCAACTCTTGAGGGGTTTTCCCAGAGGGAACAGGTGTTAGAGATACAACTAGATGGATAGATAAGATAATGATGATACAACTACATGGATAGGTACGATAAATGATGATACAACTAGATGGATAGGGACGATACATGATGATACAACTAGATGGATAGGTACGAAATGTGATGATACAACTAGATGGATAGGTATGATAAATGATGATACAACTAGATGGATAGGTAAGAAAATGATATACAACTAGAGGGATAGATACGATAAATGATGATACAACTAGATGGATAGGTACGATAATGATGATACAACTAGACGGATAGGTACGATAAATGATGATACAACTAGATGTATAGGTACGATAAATGATGATGCAACTAGATGGATAGGTATAATAACTGATAATACAACTACATGGATAGGTACGATAATGATGATACAGCTATATGGATAGGTACGATAAATGATGATACAACTAGATGGATAGGTTCAATTGATAAATGATGATGCAACTAGATGGATAGGTACGATAAATGATGGTACAACTATATGGATAGGCACGATAATGATACAACTACATGGATAGGTTCGATAAATGATGATACAACTAGATGGATAGGTACGATAATGATGATACAACTAGATGGATAAGTACGATAAATGATGATACAACTAGATGGATAGGTACGATAAATGATGATACAACTACATGGATAGGTACGATAATGATGATACAACTAGATGGATAAGTACGATAAATGATGATACAACTAGATGGATAGGTACGATAAATGATGATAGAACTACATGGATAGGTACGATAAAGGAAGATACAACTAGATGGATAGGTAAAATAATGATGATCCAACTAGATGGATAGGTACGATAAATGGTGATACAACTAGATGGATAGGTACGATAAATGATGATACAACTAGTTGGATAGGTACGATAAATGATGATAAAACTATATGGATAGGTAAGATAAATGATGATACAACTAGATGGATAGTTACGATAATGATGATACAACTAGATGGATAGGTACGATAAATGATGATACAACTAGATGGATAGGTACGATAAATGATGATACAACTAGATGGATAGGTACGATAAATTATGATACAACTACATGGATAGGTACGATAAATGATGATACTAGATGGATAGGTACGATAAATGATGATACAACTAGATGGATAGGTACGATAATGATGATCCAACTAGATGGATAGGTACGATAAATGATGATACAACTAGATGGATAGGTTCGATAATGATGATGCAAGTACATGGATAGGTACGATAAATGATGGTACAACTAGATGGATAGGTACGATAATGATGATACAACTAGATGGATAGGTACGATGAATGAAGATACAGCTAGATGGATAGGTACGATAAATGATGATACAACTTGATGGATAGGTACGATAAATGATGATACAACTAGATGGATAGGTACAATAATGATGATACAACTAGATGAACAGGTACGATAAATGATACAACTAGATGGATAGGTTAGATAAATGAAGATACAACTAGATGGATAGGTACGATAATGATGATACAACTAGATGGATAGGTACGGTAAATGATGATACAACTATATGGATAGGTACGATAATGATGATCCAACTAGATAGATAGGTACGATAAATGATGATACAACTATATGGATAGGCACAATAATGATGATACAACTAGATGGATAGGTACGATAATGACGATACAACTACATGGATAGGTACGATAAATGATGATACAACTAGAAGGATAGGTACGATAATGAGACAACTACATGGATAGGTACGATAATGATAATAGTAGATGGATAGGTACGATAATGATGATACAACTAGATGGATAGTTCCGATAAATTATGATACAACTACTTGGATAGATACGCTAAATGATGATACAACTGGATGGATAGTTCCGATAAATTATGATACAACTAGATGGATAAGTACGATAATGATGATACAACTAGATGGATAGTTCCGATAAATTATGATACAACTAGATGGATAGGTACGATAATGATGATACAACTAGATGGATAGTTCCGATAAATTATGATACAACTAGATGGATAGGTACGTTAAATGATGATACAACTAGATGGATAGGTACGATAAATGATGATGCAACTAGATGGATAGGTACGATAAATGATGATACAACTAGATGGATAGGTACGTTAAATGATGATACAACTTGATGGATAGGTACGATAAATGATGATACAACTAGATGGATAGGTACGTTAAATGATGATACAACTTGATGGATAGGTACGATAAATGATGATACAACTAGATGGATAGGTACGATAAATGATGATACAACTTGATGGATAGGTACGATAATGATGATACAACTAGATGGATAGGTACGTTAAATGATGATACAACTAGATGAATAGGTACGATAAATGATGATACAACTACATGGATAGGTAGGATAAATGATGATACTAGAGGGATAGGTACGATAAATGATGATACAAGTAGATGATAATGACAATAAATGATACAACTAGATGGATAGACACGATAAATAATTATACAACTAGATGAATTGGTAAGATAAATGATAATACAGCTAGATGGATAGGTACGAGAAATGAAGATACAATTACATGGATAGGTATGATAAATGATGATACAAAGAGATGGATAGGTACGATAAATGATGATACTAGATCGATAGGTACGATAATGATGACGCAACTACATGGATAGGTACGATAAATGATGACACAACTAGATGGATAGGTACAACAATGATGATATAACTAGATGGATGGGTACGATAAATCATGATACAAATAGATGGATAGGTACGATAAATGATGAAACAACTAGAAGGATAGGTACGATAAATGACGATACAACTAGATGGATAGGTACGTTAATGATGATACAACTAGATGGATAGGTACGATAAATGATGATACAACTAGAAGGATAGGTACGATAATGAGGATACAACTAGATGGATTCGTACGATAAATGACGATACAACTAGATGGATAGGTACGATAAATGATGATACAACTTGATGGATAGGTACGATAAATGATGATACAACTAGATGGATAGGTACGATAAATGATGATACAACTTGATGGATAGGTACGATAAATGATGATACAACTAGATGGATAGGTACGATAAATGATGATACAACTTGATGGATAGGTACGATAAATGATGATACAACTAGATGGATAGGTACGATAAATGATGATACAACTTGATGGATAGGTACGATAAATGATGATACAACTAGATAGATAGGTACGATAAATGATGATACAACTAGATGGATAGGTACGATAAATGATGATACAAATATATGGATATGTAAGATAAAGACGATACAACTTGATGGATAGGTACGATAATGATGATACAACTACATGCATTGGTACGTAAAATGATGATACAACTTGATGGATAGGTCCGATAAATGATGAAACAACTAGAAGGATAGGTACGATAAATGACGATACAACTAGATGGATAGGTACGTTAATGATGATACAACTAGATGGATAGGTACGATAAATGATGATACAACTAGAAGGATAGGTACGATAATGATGATACAACTAGAAGGATAGGTACGATAATGAGGATACAACTAGATGGATTCGTACGATAAATGACGATACAACTAGATGGATAGGTACGATAATGATGATACAACTAGATGGATAGGTACGATAAATGATGAGACAACTAGATGGATAGGTACGATAAATGATGATACAACTAGATGGATAGGTACGATAAATGATGATACAACTTGATGGATAGGTACGATAAATGATGATACAACTAGATGGATAGGTACGATAAATGATGATACAACTTGATGGATAGGTACGATAAATGATGATACAACTAGATGGATAGGTACGATGATTATGATACAGCTACATGGATAGGTACGATAAATGATGATACAACTAGATGGATAGGTACGATAATGATGATACATCTACATGGATAGGTACGATAATGATGATACAACTAGATGGATAGGTACGATAAATGATGATACAACTAGACGGAGAGGTACGATAATGATGATACAACTAGATGGATAGGTACAATAATGATGATAGAACTAGATGGATAGGTACGATAATGATGATACAACTAGATGGATAGGTACAATAATGATGATAGAACTAGATGGATAGGTACGATAATGATGATACAACTACATGGATAGGTACGATAAATGATGATACAACTAAATGGATAGGTACGATAAATGATGATACATCTACATGGATAGGGACGATAATGATAAAACGAGACGGATAGAGACAATAATGATCATACAACTACAAGCATAGGTACGATAAATGATGATACAAACAGATGGATAGGTACAATAATGATGATAGAACTAGATGGATAGGAACGATAAATGATGATACAACTAGATGGATAGGTACGATAATGATGATACAAATAGATGGATAAGTACGATAAATGATGATACAACTACATGGATAGGAGCGATAAATGATGATATAAGTATATGGATAGGTACGACAAGTGAAGATACGAGATGGACAGGTACAATAATGATTACACAACTAGATGGATAGGTACGATAAATGATGACACAACTAGATGGAAAGGTACGATAAATGATGATACAACTAGATGGATAGGTACGATAAATGATGATACAAATAGAGGGATAGGTACAATAATGATGATACAACTAGATGGATAGGTACGATAATGATGATACAACTACATGTATAGGTACGATAAATGATGATACAACTAGATGGATAGGTACGAGAATGATGGTACAACTACATGATTAGGTACGATAATGGTAATACTAGATGGATAGGTACGATAATGATGATACAACTAGAAGGATAGGTACGATAAATGATGATACAACTGGATGGATAGGTACGAAAAATGATGATACAACTACTTGGATAGGTACGATAAATGATGATACAACTAGATGGATAGGTACGATAAATGATGATACAAATAGAGGGATAGGTACAATAATGATGATACAACTAGATGGATAGGTACGATAATGATGATACAACTACATGTATAGGTACGATAAATGATGATACAACTAGATGGATAGGTACGAGAATGATGGTACAACTACATGATTAGGTACGATAATGGTAATACTAGATGGATAGGTACGATAATGATGATACAACTAGAAGGATAGGTACGATAAATGATGATACAACTGGATGGATAGGTACGAAAAATGATGATACTACTACTTGGATAGGTACGATAAATGATGATACAACTAGATGGATAGGTACGATAAATGATGATACTACTTGATGGATAGGTACGAAAAATGATGATACAACTACTTGGATAGGTACGATAAATGATGAAACATTTACACTAGTTTAACACTGTCTTAATCCTTCACGTCTTAGCATACTGAGATGAAACATATTTGAAACTTGTACACGTCGTCAAACTTTTAATGATGGGCAAAACCTACTTCTAAAGGGATTGTTTCATAATTAAATGAATATCTTTGAAATTGTAAGGTTTAACATACTTTTTAAAGAACATGATAAATGAGATTCATGTGGTTGGATAGTATTTCTAATCACCCATTCTTTTTCAGCTTACATCTTAACAAGCTATTCCTCATTTCTATTTACACCTGGTACCCCATGCATCGCAAATATGCCCTTAACTGCCAGACCACACTCTTGTATTCACATACTCTACCACATAGAAGTGATCCCTTGCATCAAAACCACCAAACCACTCATTCAATTTCTACCAGAAAACACTGCTATTTTCCTCCCTCCTCTTGTTTCCATCATCCATCACTCATAGTCTACTATTATTCTCATCACATTGATGAGTTATTAAACCCAAAAGGACCCCTGCCATACTTGTATGTTCTATGGCATGGAAGTCCTAACCATACTTACACTGATTGCCTCTTCCCACTCTTATTACAATTTGAAGGTGTGCTATATTAACATACAGAGGTGCCTTACCTTACAAACAACAATAGTTATGCACATAGAACTATGATTTACCCGGTGGGGACCCCAGCTGAATCTGTATGGGTTGACTTTTCCTGCCATCCTTCAAAGTGACAGGTTTGCTTTATCAGTATGAAGAGATGCCTTATGTCACAAGCAACTGAAATTAGCACCGGGATAGAATCCTTGTATCTAAGTTACCCATATATACTGATGGAGGAAGGTATGGCCTTGGTGTATGCTACACATCAATTAATGGCTAATTGGCTACAGACTTTTGGGTACTTATTATGGTGAGTGATTCACTGGATGTTGAACAGTTAGCAGTGGGTAAGGGTGTCTGTGTTTCAGTAATGTACTGGCACTGGCAAAGAGAAGATTCAAGAGTCAGCAAAAGGCAAAAAATATGTTGGGCTTGCATGGCGCGCCAGAACGCAATGTCTGTATAGTAACAAATATGGATAAATTACCAAGTTTTTTACATTGCTTTAACTTTTTATCACATTTCTTATCACTTGTTTAGAATACATTTTTATTTGAATAAAATTTTTTATAAGACCCAGAGTCCTATGATCACTAAAATTCCAGGACTCTGGGCTATTTTGTAGTTATTATAGTTTTAAAATGAAGTTCTGAGTTATCAAACTTGATTCATTCATGCAAGATATTTTCACTGGTCTTTGTCCTCCCATCATGTTTATGAATGTGTCAGAATGCTCTTACATGTTTAGTTTGCTATTTTCCATGCCATTTCCATCAGCATTTCTATCATAGAATTGTTTGGACTCATGGTTCAATTGCTGCTTCTATGAGGCTCTAGATCTAGTTTATTGGTTACTTTACATTCTGCATTTTGTACCTGGTTTTATCATTCCTACTCTCTTTTTTACTCCATTTCTGACTACTTACACCTTTCTCTTTTCTCCAGGTTCTAATCCATTTCAGTTCATATTCTCTTTCCCTCCCTCCCATGGCCGTTCTTGATCACTATACTATCTATGCTCATTCACATTTTTTCCACTCTTTATCATCTGATATTTTTCTTGGACTAGTACTAGTAACTTTCTCAAATGTAGATTCCTTATATAATCCTACTATTCCCAGTGAGGAGGCAAAGGCTACATACAACCCAATTGACATTCAGGGTCTCTCAAAGTATATACAAACCAATCGATATCTGACTTTGTGGTTATCATTCCCACATCCATGTGGGTGGTAGCTTCCATAATGAACCTTGTTACATAATTATCAATGTTAAATTTACATTTTCCCTTGAGGTAGTGTTTGCACGTCACTTCTACTCCAAAATCAATTACCTATTTTTTTCCATCAACTTTGTTAGCAAGATTCCTTGGTGTCACTAGCTTTCCTGGTGGCCTTGAACATAGATTTAATGATTCCCTGCATTGTATGACCCCTCCCTCTGCACAGCCCTCTCCTTCTCCATCCCCTAAATCCCTGAACTGTCCTCCCTTCCACTGATCCCATCACCCACACAGCCCTCCCCCAACACTCATATCCTACACAGAGCTCCATTATCCCCCATCCCCCATAAAGCCCTCCACAACTCCTATCCCTTCCACATCCCTCCCTTTCCCTCATCCTATTCCCCTTGCACTGCCCTTCCCTCCACCAAGCCCTCATTCCATGCATGGCCCTACTCCGCCTAGACACTAATCCCCTCGCATGGTTCTTCCTTCCCCGAGCCACAACGCCCACCCAATGCATGTCCTGTCCTTCTCCACATCTCCATCCCCTGCAAGATCCTTCTCTCCTAAGACCCCCAACAACTGCATAACCTTCTTTCTTCAACCGCTAAAAGGCATTCTCTCTCCTCTCCCTACACAAGGCCCCCAGCCCAACCCCCTCCTTGCATGCCCCTATCTTCCTCCAAGCTCTCTAATCCCTTAAAAGATCCTCCACACCTCAGATCCCTTTCCTCTGGCTCTACCCTCACCAGAACCCACTCCTGCAGAGTGGGTTCCCAAACTCCTGCAGGACCCTCTCAGACCCTTATTCCCTGCAAGGCCCTCCCCTCCCGAGACCTCCATATAATGTTTAGCCCTCTTCTCCCTAGATTCACACCCCATGCATAGTCCTTCCTTCCCCAGACGCCCCTTCCCTTACACAGCCCTTCCATCCCCAGACCTTCACTTCTGACAAAGCCCTCCCCTCCCGAGGTCATCATCCCCTGCATGGCCCTCCCCTCCACAGACCCGTGTCCTCTACTCAGTCTTCACCTCGTCAGACCCACAGCGTCTGGTCTCTGTATGCCTGGTCTCTATGATGCTCTAATATAAGGAGACTATTTTTTTAGGAATTATTTCTCTGGTCAAATGTGCTGAATTTCTTCTTCAGTCTTAAGTAAGACAATTGTTCAGAATGTCCTCTTTAATCTTAACCTTAACGTCTAAAATCAACCAAAAAAAGGTTCTTATCAAAAAAAAAAAAAAATATTTCAAAAGCATTGGAAAGTGTTATTCTTCTTAAAATTTATAGGATTATGTTCAAAGAATGCAGAAAACAAGTATGGGGGTAAGTTAAGGTTAAGCTTATGCCCAACTGCATAATTATGAGGACAAGATTTACAGAATCATTCAGTACATTCTGCAACACAATAACATTCATTATCACTACATATATGCTTGCCACAAAGTAAACATTACATTTTAGCAGTTTTGTACATCTTCACACACACACACACACACACACACACACACACACACAAAGTATTTTCACACAGGGGATTGGAGAAAAGCGATACTTCCCAAGCATTCACGCGTGTCGTAGAAGGCGACTAAAAGGGACGTGAGCAGGGGGCTACAAACCCTCCCCTCCTTGTATTTTAACTTTCTAAAAGGGGAAAAAGAAGGAGTCACGCGAGGAGTGCTCATCCTCCTCGAAGGCTCAGATTGGGGTGTCTAAATGTGTGTGGATGTAACCAAGATGAGAAAAAAGGAGAGATAGGTAGTATGTTTGAGGAAAGGAACCTGGATTTTTGGCTCTGAGTGAAACGAAGCTCAAGGGTAAAGGGGAAGAATGGTTTGGGAATGTTTTTGGGAGTAAAGTCAGGGGTTGGTGAGAGGACAAGAGCTGAAGTAGGAGTTGTGGGAGTGTTGATAGACTGTAAGAAAGTAAATTCTGGATTGATATGGGTAAAACTGAAAGTTGATGGAGAGAGATGGGTGATTATTGGTGCCTATGCACCTGGGCATGAGAAGAAAGATCATGAGAGGCAAGTGTTTTGGGAGCAGGTGAGTGAGTGTGTTAGCAGCTTTAGTGCACAGGACTAGGTATTAGTGATTGGTGACAAATGCGCAACACAGGAAGGGAATTCCTACCCTCTGCTTCAGCGAGGTAGCGCCAGTAAAAGAGACAAAATGGTCATATTCGTTCACACTCAGTCTCTAACCGTCATAAGAATCACACAGACACAACAGCTCCTTACCCACATCCAGGCCCCACAGACCTTTCCATGGTTTACCCCAGATGTTTCACATGCCCTGGTTCAATCCATTAACAACATGTCAACCCTGGTGTACCACATCCTTCCAATTCACTCTATTCCTTGCACGCCTCTCACCCTCCTGTGTGTTCAGACCCCAATCGCTCAAAACCTTTTTCACTCCATCCTTCCATCTCCAATTTGTTCTTCTGCTTCACCTTGTTCCCTACACCTCTGACACATATATCCTCTTTGTCAGTTTTTCCTCACCCATTCTCTCCATATGTCCAAACCATTTCAATACACCCTCTTCTGCGCTCTCAACCACACTCTTTTTATTTCCATACATCTCTCTTGCCATTTCATTACTTACTCGATCAAACCACCTCACACCACATATTGCCCTCAAACATCTTATTTCCAGCACATCCACCCTACTTCGAACAACCCTATCTATAGCCCATGCCTCGCAACCATATAACATTGTTAGAACCACTATTCCTTCAAACATACCCATTTTTGCTCTCCGAGATAACGTTCTCTCCTTCACCCTATCATATGCCTTCTCAAGATCCATAAATGTTGCATACTAATCCATCGGTTTTTCTAAGTATTTCCAACACACACACACTTTAAAGCAAACATCTGGCCCACACAGCCTCTACCACTTCTCAAATCACAGTGCTCTTCCTCACTCTAATGCTCTGTACATGCCTTTACCCTCTCAATCAATACCCTCCCATATAACATCCCAGGAATACTCCACAAACTTATGCCTCTGTAGTTTGAACACTCACCTTTATCCCCTTTGCCTTTGTACAATGTCATTATGCACGCATTCCACCAATCCTCAGGCACTTCACCATGATCGATACATACAATGAACACCCTTACCAACCAATCAACAACACATTCATCCCCTTTCTTAATAAACTTAACTGCAATACCATCCAAACCCGCCGCCTCGCCGGATTTCATCTACCGCAAAGCTTTCACTACCTCTTCTCTCTTGACCAAACCATTCTCCTTAACCTCTCACTTCACACACCGCCCCTACTAAAACACTCTATATCGACCACTCTCTCATCAAATACATTCAACAAATCTTCAAAATACTCACTCCATCTCCTTCTCACATCATCACTACCTGATATTACTTCCCCCTTGCCCCCTTCACTGATGTTCCCATCTGTTCTCTTGTCTGACTCATATTATTCACCTCCTTCCAAAACATCTTTTTATTCTCCCTTAAGTTTAATGATACTTTCTCACCCTAGCTCTCATTTGCCCTCTTTTCAACCTTTGCACCTTCCTCTTGACCTCCGGCCACTTTCCTTTATACATCTTCCAGTCATTCATATTCCTTCTTTGTGAGTATCATCCAAACTCCTCCATTTTCTCTTTCATTAACAACTTTACTTCGTCATCTGCACACCTCCCAGGTTTCTCATGCCACACGCACCTTTTGCACATTCACTAAATACATCCCATTCCTAACCCACTCCCTTTACGTCATTTGCTCTCACCTTCTGCCATTTTACACCTAATATCTCCTGGTACTTCCTCATACAAGTCTCCTTTCCAAGCTCACTTATTCTCACCACTCTCTTCTCCCCAACATTTCCACTTACTTTTTGAAAAAGTCTACAAATCTTCACCTTCGCCTCCACAAGATAGTGATCAGACATCACTCCAGCTGTCCCTCTCAACATATTAACATTCGAAAGTCTCTCTTTTACACGCCTATCAATGAACATGTAATCCAATAATGCCCTTTGACCCAATGAACATGTAATCCAATAATGCCCTTTGACCCAATGAACATGTAATCCAATAATGCCCTTTGACCATCTCACATACTCACATATGTATACTTATGCATTTTTTTTATCATACTTAGTCAATGTTTCCCGCGTTAGCGAGGTAGCACAAGGAAACAGACGAAAGAAATGGCCCCGCCCATCCACATACACAAGCATATACATAAACGCCCACACACGCACACATATATATACATATACATTTCAACGTATACATACATATACATACACAGACATATACATATATATACACATGTACATATTCAGACTTGCTGCCTTCATTCATTCCTGTTGCCACCCCGCCACACATGAGACAGCACCCCCTCGCCCCGCGCGCTCGAGGTAGCACTAGGAAAAGACAAAAAAGGCCACATTCGTTTACACTCAGTCTCTACCTGTCATGTGTAATGCACCGAAACCACATCTCCCTTTCCACATCCAGGCCCTACAAAACTTTCCATGTTTTACCCCAGACGCTTCACATGCCCTGGTTCAACCCAATGACAGCACGTTGATCCCGGTATACCACATCGTTCTAATTCACTCTATTCCTTGCACGCCTTTCACCCTCCTGTATGTTCAGGCACCGATCGCTCAAAATTTATTTCACTCGATCCTTCCACCTCCAATTTGGTCTCCCACTTCTCCTCGTTTCATCCACCTCTGACACATATATCCTCTTTGTCAATCTTTCCTTACTCATTCTCTCTATGTGACCAAACCATTTCAATACACCATCCTCTGCTCTCTCAACCACACTTTTCTAATTACCAAAAATTTCTCTTGCCCTTTCATTGCTTACTCGATCAAACCATCTCACATCACATATTGTCCTCAAACATTTCATTTCCAACACATCCACCCTCCGCCGCACAACCTTATCTATAGCCCATGCCTCGTAACGATATAACATTGTTGAAACCACTTTTCCTTCAAACACCCATTTTTGCTCTTCGAGATAACGTTCTCGCCTTCCACACATTCTTCAACGCTCCCAGAACTTGTGACGCACCTCCGCTTCCATGGTTTCATCCGCTGCCAAATCCACTCCCAGATATCTAAAACATTTTACTTCCTCCAGTTTTTCTCCATCCAAACTTACCTCCAGTTAACTTGTCCCTCCAGTTAACTTGTCCCTCAACGCTACTGAACCTAATAACCTTGCTCTTATTCACATTTACTTTCTTCTTTCACACACTTTACCAAACTCAGTCACAAGCTTCTGCAGTTTGTCACCCGAATCAGCCACTAGCGTTACATCATCAGCGAACAACAACTGACTCACTTCCCAAGCCCTCTCATCCACAACAGACTGTATACTTGCCCCTCTCTCCAAAATTCTTGCATTCACCTCTCTAACAACCCCATCCATAAACAAATTAAACAGCCATGGAGACATCACGCACCCCTGCCGCAAACCGATACCCACTGGGAACCAATCACTTTCCTCTCTTCCTACTAGTGCACATGTCTTACATCCTTGATAAAAACTTTTCACTGCTTCTAGCAACTTATATCCCACACCATATACTCTTAATACCTTCCACAAAGCATCTCTATCAACTCTAGATCCATAAATGCTACATACGAATCCATCTGTTTCTCTAAGTATTTCTCACACACATTCCTCAAAGCAAATACCTGATCCACACATCCTCTAACAACTCTGAAACCACACTGCTCTTCCCCAATCTGATTCTCTGTACATGTCTTTACCCTCTCCATCAATACCTACCATATAATTTCCCAGGAATACTCAACAAACTTATACCTCTGCAATTTGAACATTCACCTTTATCCCCTTTGCCTTTGTACAATGGCACCTCACATGCATTCCGCCAATTCTCAGGCACTTCAACATGCACCATACATACAGTGAATATCCTTACCAACCAGTCAAAAACACAGTCACCCCTTTTTAGTATATTCCACAGCAATAACATCCAAACCCGCCGCCTTGCCGGCTTTCATCTTCCGCAAAGTTTTCAATACCTCTTCTCTGTTTACCAAACCATTCTCCCTGACCCTCTCACTTCGCAAACCACCTCGACCAAAACACCCTATATCTGCTACACTATCATCGAACACATTCAACAAACCTTCAAAATACTCACTCCATCTTCTCACTTCACCACTTGTTATTACCTCCCCATTAGCCCCCTTCACTGATGTTCCCATTTGTTCTCTTGTCTTTCGCACTTTATTTACCTCCTTCCAAAACATCTTTTTATTCTCCCTAAAATTTAATGATACTTTCTCACCCCAGTTCTCATTTGCCCTCTTGCACCTTTTTCTTGACCTCCTGCCTCTTTCGTATATACATCTCCCAGTCATTCGCACTACTTCCCTGCAAAATTCGTCCAAACGCCTCACTCTTCTCTTTCACTAATAATCTTACTTCTTCATCTCACCATTCACTACCGTTTCTAATCTGCCCATCTCCCACGTTTCTCATGCCACAAGCATCTTTTGCGCAAGCCATCACTGCTTCCCTAAATACATCCCATTCCTCCCCCACTCTGCTTATTTCATTTGCTCTCACCTTTTTCCATTCTGCATTCAATCTCTCCTGGTACTTCCTCACACAAGTTTCCTTTCCAAGCTCACTTACTCTCCCCAAGATTTTCGTTTCCTTTTTGAAAACCTCTAAAAATCTTCACCTTCGCCTTTACAATATAGTGATTAGACATCCATCCAAAAATTTCTCTTTTATACGCCTATAGATTAACACGTATTCCAATAATGCCCTTTGACCATGTCTCCTACTCACCTATGTATACTTATATATATATCTATCTTTTTAAACCAGGTATTCCCAATCATCAATCTTTTTCAGCACACAAATCTACAAGCTCTTCACCATTTCCATTCACAACACTGACTACTCCATGCACACAAATCATACCCTCAACTTCCACACTGCTCACCTTCCCATTCAAATCACCCATCACTATTACCCGGTACGTGCATCAAAGCTGCTAACATACTCGCTCAGCTACTCCCAAAACACTTGCCTCTCATGATCTTTCTTCTCATGACCAGGTGCATAAGCACCAATAATCACCCATCTCTCTCCATCCACCTTCAGTTTTACCAACACTAATCTAGAATTTGTTTTCTTACTCTCGATCAAACACTCCCACAACTCCTGCTTCAGAGGTAGTGCTACTCCTTCCTTAGCTCTTGTCCTCTCACCAAGCCCTGACATTACTCCTAAGACTTCTCCATTCTTCCTATTTACCCTTGAGCTTCATCCAGGTTTCTCTCCTCAGTCATACTACCTATCTCTTCTTTCCAATCTGAGAGTTCGAAGAGGAAGAGCACTCCCCGCTCGACTCCTTTTTTCGTTACCCCGCTTAGAAATTGAAGTACAAGGAGGGGAGGGTTTCCTGTCCCCCGCTCCCACCCCCTTTAGTCGCCTTCTACGACTCACGGGTAATACATAGGAAGTATTCTTTCTCCGCTATTCCCAGGGATTTGTGTGCTGAAAAAAGACTGGTGATTGGGAATGCCAGGTTTAAAAAGAGAGATATACATAAGTACACATAAGTGAGTAGGAGAGATGGTCAAAGGGCATTATTGGATTACGTGTTAATTTATAGGCGTGTAGAAGAGAGACTTTTGGATGTTAATGTGCTGAGAGGGACAGCTTGAGTGATGTCTGATCACTACCCTGTAAAGGCGAAGGTGAAGATTTGTAGAGGTTTTCAAAAAAGAAAAGAATATGTTGGAGACAAGAGAGTGGTGAGAGTAAGTGAGCTTGGAAAGGAGACTTTTGTGAGGAAGTACCAGGAGAGATTGAGTGTAGAATGGCAAAAGGTGAGAGCAAATGACCGGAGGGAAGTGGGTGAGGAATGGGATGTATTTAGAGAAGCGGTGATGGCATGCGCAAAAGATGCATTTGGCATGAGAAAGGAGGGAGGTGGGCAGATTAAAAAGGGCAGTGAGTGGTGAGACAAAAAAGTAAAGTTGTTAGTAAAAGAGAAAAGAGAGGCGTTTGGACGGCAGGAGGTCAAGAGATAGGTGCAAGAGGTGAAAAAGAGGGCAAATAAGAGCTGGGGTGAGAGAGTATCATTGAACTTTAGGGAGAATAAAGAGATGTTTTGGAGGTAGGAAAATAGCATGCATAAGAATAGAGAACAGATGGGAACATCGATGAAGAGGGCAAGGGGGAGGGAAATAATAACAGGTAGTGATGAAATGAGTATGTTGAAGGTTTGTTGAATGTGTATGATGAGAGAGTGGCAGATATAGGGTGTTTTGGTCGGGGTGATGTGCGAAGTGAGAGGGTCAGGGAGAATGGTTTGGTTAAGAGAGAAAAGGTAGTGAAAGCTTTGCGGAAGATGAAATCCGGCAAGGCGGTGGGCTTGGATGGTATTGCAGTTGAGTTTATTAAGAAAGGGGGTGACTGTGTTGTTGATTGGTTGGTAAGGATATCAAATTTATGTACGCATCATGGTGAAGTGTCTGAGGATTGGCGGAACGCACTCATGGTGTCATTATACAAAAGCAAAGGGGATGAAGGTGAGTGTTCGAATTACAGAGGTATAAGTTGGTTTAGCAGTATGGAAGGGTATTGATTGAGAGGGTGAAGGTATGTAAAGAGTGTCGATTGGGGAGGAGCAGTGTGGTTTCAGAGGTGGTAGAGGATGGGTGGATCAGGTGTTTGCTTTGAAGAATGTGTTTGAGAAACACTTAGAAAAACAGATGGATTTGTATGTAGCATCAATGGATATGGAAAAGTCATGTGATAGAGTTGATAAAGATGCTTTGTGGAAGTTCTCAAGGTTATATGGTGTGGGAGGTATGCTGCTAGAAGCAGTGTTTTTTTTTTTTACCAAGAATGTTAGGCATGTGTAAGAGTAAGAACAGAGGAGAGTGATTGGTTCCCAGTGAAGGTCGGTCTGCGACAGGGGTGCGTGATGTCCCTATGGTTGTTCAATTTGTTAATGAATGGGGTGGTTAGGGAGGTAAGTGCTAGAGTTTTGGAGAGAGGGGCGAGTCTGCAGTCTACTAGGGATGAGAGGGCCTGGGAAGTGAGTCAGTTGTTGTTCGCCGATGATACAGCTCTGGTGGTTGATTCGAGTGAGAAACTGCAGAAGTTGGTGACTGAGTTTGGAAAAGTGTGTGAACGGAGAAAGTTGAAAGTAAATGTGAATAAGAGCAAGGTTATCAGGCTCACTATCGTTAAGGGACAAGATAGTTGGGATGTAAGTTTAAATGGAGAAAACTGGATGAAGTGAAGTGTTTTAGATATCTGAGAGCGGACGTAGCAGCGAATGGGGCCATGGAAGCGGAAGTGAGTCACAGAGTGGGGGAAAGGGCGAGAATTTTGGGAGTGATAAAGAGTGTGTGAAAGGAGAGAACGTTGTCTCGGAGAGCAAAAATGGGCATATTTGAAGGGATAGTATTTCTAATAATATTATATGGTTGCGAAGCATGGGCTATAGATAGGGTTGTACGGGGGAGTGTGGATGTGTTGGAAATAAAGTGTTTGAGGACAATATGTGGTGTGAGGTGGTTTGATCGAGTAAGTAATGAAATGGTAAGAGAGATGTGTGGTAATAAAAAGAGTTTGGTTGAGAGAGCAGAAGAGGGTGTATTGAAATGGTTTGGTCACATGGAGAGAATGAGAGAGGAAAAATTGACAAAGAGGATATATGTGGCAGAGGTGGAGGGAACGAAGAGAAGTGGGAGACCAAATTGGAGGAGGAAGGATGGAGTGAAAAAGATTTTGAGTAAATTGGGCCTGGACATACAGGAGGGTGAGAGGCGTGCAAGGGATAGAGTGAACTGGAACAAAGTGGTATACTGGGGTCAATTTGCTGTCAATGGACTGAACCAGGGCATATGAAACATCTGGGGTAAGACATGGAAAGGTCTGTGGGGCCTGGATGTGGATAAGGAACTGTGGTTTCGGCGCATTACACATGACAGCTAGAAACTGAGCGTGAACGAATGTGGCCTATTTTGCCTGTCTTTTGGTGCTACCTCACTGAAGCTGGGATAGCGATGCTGTTTCCTGTGAGATGGGGTAGCGCCGAGAAGGGGATGAAGGCAAGTAAGTATGAATATATACATGTGTATATGTGTATATGTCTGTGCATGTATATGTATAAGTAAGTATATGTACATATCTATACGTATTTATATGTGCGTGTATGGGCATTTATGTATATACCTGTTTATATGAGTGGATGGGCCATTCTTCTTATGTCTCCTGGCACTACCTCGCTGACGCAGGAGACGGCGATAAAGTATAATAAATTGAATGAAAAATATTATTGCTCACTGGAATGTAATACATTTGAGAAATACTATGTTATGCGTAGATGGCATCATCTCAGGAGTGTTACGAGGACGACTGTATATGACTAGAAGCCAGCCAGGCAAATGTTTCCCTTACATATTTTCTCTGTTTAGCCTAACTTATTGTGTTTCCCATTTTCATTACATATTCTATTTTGAAAAATTATGAATCAAAAATGGTATCATTATTGAATAAACTTTCAATTACAACACCAATAGTGCATATCAAACAACAAATAAATTCTAGCAGAGTTGTTATAAAATGAAACAAACATATATTTCTATCTTATAATTCATGATTATCTCCATTACATCTTTCATATCATCCATTATCTTCTGACCGGCTACTGAGATAAAAATAAGTGGCAACAGCACTTTACCCAAGCACTGACACAATTCACCACTCACAAAAGATGTGTTCTCTTTATCTGCTTCACTTTCAGTGAGATTCATTATTATTTCATCAAATAAGGAGCATTAAATAATTTAGTTCAGCACTTTGATCAGTGATTCCTCTATTATCAGAAATACCACTACGACTGTGTGCATTATCATAACTAATGAGATTAGGAGGTGGTGCTCCGGTGAAAAGTTTCAGTACCTTAAGAGGATACTTTAGTTTTCATAGAGTATTCGTGTGTCATCCTGCCTTCTCGTGGTCACCTCAGTAATACATCCTTCAAGGATGGAACTAAAGAAAGAAGCATTTCCTAACCCAATCAGGGTTATACTTTTAAATCTAGACCAACACCTGAGGTGCGATGTGACATTTTAATCTTTCGACAGTTTTAAAGCCTTACTGCCTCTGAAAACACTGCACTGGAGTTGCTCTCTGCCAGTGACATGTCAAGGGTGAGGCACAAAAGGATAAGTAGCAGTACTGGATTCTACCAGTCATGCCAAGGAGTAAACGAGACAAGCGATTGAGGATGATGGCGCTAAATGTGAATGGGATGATGACTGGTGAGAGGAAAAGGAGGGAGATAGTGGAGAATTTTAAAAGTTGTAGCTTGGATGTGCTGGCAATCAGGGAAACCCAAATCCTCAGGCAGGAAGTGTGAAGTGAAAATGGAAATGATGAATGTAAGTTATGGGAGAACCTGGAAGGGAGAGTGGTATGGATGGAATGAGTGAAAATTAATGGGGAAGAGGGAAAGAGAGATGTGCAATTCTAGTATCACCGAGAGCATGGGAGGATATTACAGAGCATGGATGGAATGGATCAAGAATAGTGAGGGTGAGAGGAAAGATTGGGTATGTGAAGTATGCTTGAGTATATGTATATGCACATCTGAATATGAAGACTATACAAGGTAAGGATGAAATAAGCTTTTCTGAAGTAATTTGAGAATGAGAGAAACATGGTCGTAGTGGGTGAAGTGAATGCAAAACTGGGATATGATGAAATTGGTGAAGATACTAAATGGGGATTGCCTGAAGTACATAAGAACGGACGTTATCTTGTGGATATTTGTGCTGACACAGATTTAATTCCTTACAAACATCTTTTTTTTCAGAACAAGATAATCCATAGATGTATATGTATAAGTAATGATAGAAACGAAAAGCAAAAAGCTTTGACTATGTAGCAGTGGATGAAAGATTGATAAAAGTCGTGCTAGACGCTAGAGTCATGATAGGATTCTTTGAAGACTGACCATTTCGCAGTTCTTGTGGGGATGATGATCAGGGAGAAAAGGAAGTATGGTGTAAGGAAGAATGGAGAGGTAAAAGTGTTGGCAACAAGAAGATGAATCAGACAAAATACAGGGAGGGGTATGACAGGGAGGTAACTAAAAGCTTGGATGGAAGTGTGAATGAGGTGTTTAAAATGTTTTGAGAAATACTATCAAAAAATGTAGAATTAGTAGTTGGATAAAAAGTCGTGATATATAGTTATAAAAAGGACAGTGCAAGGCGGACAGAAGAGATTAAAATGCTGTGGAACAGAAGAAAAAGGCATATGGTAGATTGCTCAAAAGGAATGTACCACAAAAAATCAAGCAAAAGAAGTGGGAATAAAATATGTAAGCAGAATGTTTAGAAGCTGACAAAGGAAAGCAAAGAAAAAGTAGAAGATTTTGAAAGAAAGTTAAGAGAAATGTTTTGGGATAATAAGAATTTTTATTGTAAGGATGTGTAAAAGGAAAGAAGTGGATGTAAGAGTGGAAATGGTGATGTGAGAAGTAAGGAAGGGGAGTTGCTGAATCAAAGGGAGGAAGTGAAAGGAAGATCGAAAAAGTATTTTGAAGAAGTGATGAATGTGGGAGAAGGGGAATCAGCAGTTGTTACATGCATGGATATGGAGGAGGAAAGGAAGAGGACACAAGTGCAAGGGTATATAGCAAAAAGGAAGGTAAGAAGGGCAGTGATGAGGCTGAAGGGAGGGACAGCACCTGGAGTGGATGGTATTATAGCTGAAGAGTTGCTGAAGTATGGAGGAGAAAGTGTGATAGAGTGGATGCATTTGATATGTAATTTAGATGGAACAGAAGGGCGTGCCTGAGGATTGAGGGAAAGATATTATTGTTCCTTCATTCAAGGGGAAAATGTGCTAAGGATGTACGTAGCAATTATGAGGAATAAGTCTGTAAAGTATACCAGGAAAAAGTGTATGCACTGAACGAAGGATAAGTGAAGAGAAAAAAGGTTTTAAGAAAGGAAGGGGATGTGTGGATTAGATTTTTGTGGTAAAGATGACAGAGTTGAGTGGAATGCTTTATGCGAAGTGTTAAGGATACATGGGGTAGGGGGCCAACTGTTGGATGGTGTGAAAGCCACCTATAGGGGAGTAAATGCATGTATAAGAGCGGATGGAGAGTTGAACGAAAGTTTTGGTATACAAGTAGGTGTGAGGCAGGGCAGTGTGATGTCATCATGGCTTTTTAATATATATATATGGGTGGAGTGATAAGAGAGATGAAACCAAAACTATGGAAAATGGGTGCAGAGATGGAGTGTGTTAGTGAGATATGGTGGCTTGTGGCAAGTGAAGAGTGAAGAGGAGTTGCAGAAGGTTGTACGTGTCTTATGATGTGTGTGTAAGCATAGGCATCTGAAGGTAAATACAAATAAAAGTAAAGTAATGGCTGTTGAAAGGAAACAACGAGTGAGAATATTGATTTTGTACAGCCATACAAAGTGAAAGAAGAAAGTGTCCTAAACTGTGATTTGGACATGGGGGAATAAGACTGGAAAAAGTGAGGTAATTTAAGTATTTAGGAGCTGTCTTGGATAAGTTTGGTGTTATGGAAGAAGAGATAAGGGTAGAGGCGTCATTGGGTCCCTTAATATAATAATGAAGGGTAGAGGTGCAAATATGGAAGTGAAGAGAGGATAAATGGGCAGCAGCGTCCTCTTAGCCCTGAACTATGCAGCCAAAACATGGACATAAAATGAGTCACAAAAGTAAAGAATCCAGGCTGTGGAAATGAGGTATCTGTGAAGAGCATGTGGTGTGACTAGGGGTGGTTTGGTCAATGGGAAGAATGCAAGACTGGGTGTTTACAAGGAGAGTGTTTGATAGTACAAGTAAAGGGGTTGGTGTGAGAGGAAGATCACCTGTGACATGGGACAATAAGATGGAGGAATACTGGAGGGAGAGAAATGGTGGAAGAATGTGTGGAATGGTGTATGTGAGGGAGGCATGTAAGGACACGGATAAGTGGAGACTTCTGCCATGGCCAACCCTTGAGGGAAATTTCAAAAGATACTGGGCATCAAAGATATAGATGGATAGATAGATAGATAGATAAGCTTCTGTCAAAGTAAATTAGCTGAAAGCCATACAATTCTACCTTCCAGTCCACCCAACACTGCCAAAGGCAATGGGCTATGACTTGCTATCACTTGCAGCACACAATTCGCTAATACAAGGCACTTCACCATCTCATCATTGTCAACACTGGATGAATCCGTTTCATAAGAATATCACTCTCTTGAACCGAGATCAAAATCTTGATCATCAGAATGATTATCATCAGTCTCATCATCTCGTGGATTTTGTTCGGTTTGTAGTAGGGTCTGCTCAATTTCTTCCAGTGACAAAGCCCCAAATACGTTTCTCCTTTGGTATGGCTGGGCACTGACCGACAATGACGTACATTCTATGAGTTTCTGGCAACTCATTACTCCCACAATTTTTGCATACCAGATTTGAATAGTGTTAGGAGACTGGACGTGAAAAAAATTGTCCATAAGTAGGTAGCGCTCACATGAAAACTTCTGTACATAGATAAAGTGTAAAAGAATGTCTGCCCTGCTGTTTAAGAATTACTTATTTTGGTCACATATATGTACAGCCAACCATACCATTGCTCCAATCTAGCAAGATTATCCTTTAATCTTATCCTTACTTATAATTCCCTGCAAGTTATTAACTTCATGGCTTTCCTGCAAATCCTCTAGAACATTCATGTTTGCTAATTCTCCATCCTCACTATCCTCACTGTCTAATTCTTCACCCTCACTATCCTCACCATCTAATTCATTTGCAAACATTTTTTACTAGTTCCTCTCTCATTATAATGGTGCAAATGGTTGCCTCATAACTCTCTGTACCAGGCAAAATAAGTCTAACAGTTGACACTGAACAAGCTTTGGAAGACCTTTAAGCCAAAATGTAACCTCTGTGCTCTGGCTGCTGGTTTTAAGAAGAAACCTGATGAGAAGGTTGTACTACTACTACTAACCTTGGGTGGAGGTGGATCATTTAACAAGTATAATTAATCTGTATTCCAACCAAACCCAGCTACAAAATGTATTTGCCAGATCTGAGGCAAGTTTTACCCCAAATAATAATGCTCTGGCTGACAGGAACGGATTTTGGAAGCATGTGCAACAAACAGGAGAATCTCTAGATTTATCTATCAACTGACTAAGGAATCTATGCAGTAAATGTCAATATGGAGATCAAGAAGAAAATGAGAAGACTCTTCATAAAAATTTCTTTAAAGAAGATGACCTTAATTTTGATGCAGCTATCAAAATTTGTGTGTCACACCAAGCATCAAAGAGGCAGATGGCAGTATTTCAAGGTGAAGGATCAGAAGCTGCCAACAAGCTGACTCTGAAGAAAGTCATGAAGACATTGAACATGAGGACCACATCTGAACACACACACTCAGGAAGGAATGCAAGTTCGGTGGCAACAAGCATATTATGAAGAAGAATGCATGGCATATGGTAAGACCTGTAGCAAGTGCAAGAAGAAGAATTACAATGCAAGTAAATGCAGATCAAAAGTAGACAACCGATTTGGGAGAGGTATGCTTAATGGCTTTCAAAAAGATGCAGGTGCACAAGATGACCCCAGTATCCAGTGTGTTATAAAGCCTTCATGATGCAGTGACAAGGCCATCATGACATCCATGGATGTAAGTTGTATGAGGGTGAGGTTATAAGTTGACGGTAGCACAAGTGTGAATATTATTCCTCAACATATAATGCCAGACAAACAGTTAAAGTCTATGATAGAGTGCTGTCCGTGTCGAATTCTACTAAGATAAACCCATGATGTCACCAAGACTGTTTAATTTGTTTATGGATGGGGCAGTAAGGAAGGTGAAACCAAAAGCTTTTGAGAGAGAGAGACAATTATGCAGTCTGTAGGGGATGAGGGATCCTGACAAGTGAGTCAGTTGTTGTTTGATGACAACACTTCAGTGGTTACAGATTCATGTGAGAAACTGTAGAAGCTGGTGACTGAGCTTAGAAAAGTAAGTGAGAGGAAGAAGTTGTGAGTAAATATGAATAAAAGAAAGGTTGTTAGGGTTAGCATGGTTAAGGGACAAGTTAGTTGGGGTGTGAATTTGGACAGAGAAAATATGGAGAAAATGGAGTGTTTCAGGTACCTTGAAGAAAATTGATTTGGTCTCTCCTTTTTCCTTTCCCACTCCACTTCTGACACACATATCCTCTTTGTCAACCTCTCCTCACTCATTCTCTCCATATGTCCGAAACATTCAAGCACACCCTTTCTAGCTGACTCAGCCACTCTTCTTTTTTCCATACCTCTTTCTTATCCTATGATTACCTACTCGATCAAATCACCTCAAACATTATATTTCCTTCATGTCCACCCTCTTCCGCATATTCCCATTTACAGCCTTTACCTCACACTCATATAACATTATCAGGACTACGATACCTTTAACATACACATTTTTGTCCTCCCAGATAGTGACCTCTCTTAACATACATTCCTCATAGGTTCCTAGAAACCTCACCCCGTCACCACTCCTAAGATTCACTTCCACTTCCATTGTTCCACTTTCTGCCATGTCCAGTTCCAGGTATCTAAAATACTCAACTTCCTTCAATTTTCTCCATTCAAATCTGCATCCAAACTAACCTGTCTCTCTGCTTTGCTGAATCTTCCCATAACCTTGCTTTCATTCACATTTACTCTCAAGAATCCCCTTCATGCACTTTCCCAAATTCAAACATCCACTTCTGCTGCTTCTCGCTTGAATCTGCCACCAGTGCTGTGTCATCATCAAACAACAACTGACTCGCATACCAAGCCTCCTCATTCACTGCAGAATTTATACCTTTCCCCTATCCAAAACTACTGCACTTACCTTCCTCACCACCCCATCCATAAACGAAGTAAACAACCATGGTGACATCACACCCGTGTCACAGACCTACCTTAACATGCATGGAACAACTCACCCTCCCGTCTTTCCACTTGTACACATGCCTCAAACTCTTGATAAAAGCTTCTCACTGCTTTCCTTCCACAGCATACATTTGTAAAACCTTCAACAAGGCATCTTTATCACCCCTATCATATGTTTTCACCAGATCCACATACAAATCCTACAAACAAATCCCTCTATTTCTTTGAATATTTCTAACACACATTCTTTAAAGTAAGCACCTGATTCACGTATCCTCTGTTACTACTGAAACACACTGTCCTTCCCCAGTTTGATGCTCTCTGCATACCTTCATCCTCTCAAACACACTCTCCCATACAACTTCCCTGATAAACTCAAACTCTGTAGTCTAAACACTCACTTTTGTATACCATGAGTCATGTATACATAGAAAGTTCTAACTAAGCAGTCACCAACACAGTTACCCCTTTTCTAAAGAAATGCAACTGCAACACTATCCACTCCAGCTGCCTTGCCACTGTTCATCTTACACAAAGTTTCCACCAACTCTTCTCTCTTTATGAAACCACTTTCCCCGACTCGATCATTTTGCAAGCCTCCATAACCTGCCACCGTATCATCAAATACATGCAATAATCCTTTAAAATGCTCACTCCATGTCATCCTCACTTAATTGCTACCTGTCACCAGTTCCCCATTTGTTCCCTTTGCTGATGTTCCCCTCTGCCCTCTTGTTTTTCTCACACTCTTAACCTCCTTTCTGAAGTTAACTGACACTCACTTACTCTATCTCTCATTTACCCTCTTTAACCCCTGTACTTCTTCTTGATCTGCTTTCTCTGATACACCTAATTATTTGCACTCCTACCCTGTAAATAATAACAATACATCTTCCTTTTCTTTCTCATTGGCAACTTTACTTCATCATCCTACCACTCACTACCTTTACTCACTTGACAACTTTCCAACTTCCATGTTCCACGTACTTGTTTCGCATGCACAAGCACTGCTTCCCCCAAATACCTCCCATTCCTCACCCACTCCCCTAGCTTTGTTTACTCTCACCTTCTGCCATTCTACAATCAGTATTCCTGGTATTCATTTGCACATCTCTTTTCGTAGCTCACATGCTTTCATCACCCTCTTCTCTCCCATATCATTTCCTCTTTTCCATAACTCTCTACAAATTTCACTCTTGCCTCCATTAGGTAATGATCAGACCTCCCATCTCAATACATTTACATCCAAGAGTCTCTCTTTTGCATGCCTATCCATTAGTTTGTAATGAAATAATACCCAATTATCATTTTTCCTACTCACCCACCTACACTTTTTAAACCAGGTATTCCCAATAATCAGTCCTTTATCTGGAACACTCCTTTTAACCAAGTATTCTAAATCATGAGTCCTTTTTCAGAAGATAACTGCACAAGCTCTTCACCATTACCATTCACCTAACTGATTACCCCCATATCGTCCTATTAACAAGATATCAGACCAAAATTATGAACTTCCAGCAAAAAAAAAAAATTGAGGAATATTAACTGCAATACCAGAAACATTTGAAAAAGATTAATCTCATGGCTGAAGTTATTCCCAGATGAACCTTGGCCTGAAAGTTATGGAAAAGGACTGGCAGCAAGATGAACAGAACATTTCAACGAGCAAGACAAAGTTTCTTTGCATGTTACCATATCCTAAACACATTAAATCTAATTCCCTCTCATCTTACATATTCATAAGCCTGAAAATAATAACTCCTTCTCGTCACTTCTTAGTCTGTTACCACTTCGTCATCCATTCTCTCCCATGTTGCCCCTAATTGTTCTCTTGTTCTCCTCACAACGTTCGCTTCCTTCCAAAATACTTTCTTTTTCTCTGAAGATCATCAATACTCTACCTGCCCATTTCTCATCTGCCCTTCTCAGTAGTTCTTATACCTCTCCTGTAATCTCCAGCCACTTTCTCTTAATTCTCCCAGATCAATGTATTGCTTACCTGCAGATACCACCTGTAATCCTACCTCTACTCTTGCTTGCACTCACTACCCTTTCTCATATATTCATATCCTACGTTTTGTTTCCCACACACTTCACCTATACACTCAAACACTATTTCCCTAAAAAACTTCGGCTCTACCACTCTCCTTGTCTGATTAACAGACAAATAATTTCTGAGATCTTCCTTGTTGTGTTTGGCTGATGTCTGTACCATCTATCTATACACAAGAGTAATTCATGGCATGTGATGCTGATTTGGAACCTATGTTATTGCTTGCTATGGGGGCTAGGCTGTCACTGTACTAACAGTTCTATTACTATCACGTGTTCAAATCTCTGACTAGAAAAGCTGACAAATCCTGTTATAATAAATATTCACATACATGCAAGAAACAGGAGGAGACATACAGAATAAATGGTGTGATGGAATACTTAGTCGGAAGAGAATAACTGATATGATGGAATACTTAGTAGAACCCTCATGCTTAAATCTATAATAAACTGGGTGAAGAACAAAGAATTAAATGAAATCAAAAGGACAACTCACAAACTTATTTGTGTCTTGAATTCCTTAGGCATGTTAACAACATTTTCAAACAGCCAGAAGAGATGGGTCTTGCCATTATGAGCTTGAAGAACTTTTTGTGCTCGGAAAAAATGAAAGAAGAGAATTCCAGTTCCAGTGGGATCTGTAAGGAGCAGAATTGTTACGTCACACATTATCCAATCATTGTTACGTGTGACATAACTATGAAATATGTCAAGTGCGACATAACCATAAGATATGTCGTGTGACAACCATGAAATATATAAGGTGTGACATAACCATGAAATATGTCAATTGTGACATAAACGTAAGATAATCAAGTGTGACATTATATTTATATATATATATATATATGTATATATATATATATATATATATATATATATATATATATACATATATATATATATATATATATATATATATATATATATATATAAATATATATATATATATATATATATATATATATATATATTTTTTTTTTTTTTTTTTTTATACTTTGTCGCTGTCTCCCGCGTTTGCGAGGTACCGCAAGGAAACAGACAAAAGAAATGGCCCAACCCCCCCCCATACACATGTATATACATACGTCCACACACGCAAATATACACACCTACACAGCTTTCCATGGTTTACCCCAGACGCTTCACATGCCTTGATTCAATCCACTGACAGCACGTCAACCCCGGTATACCACATCGCTCCAATTCACTCTATTCCTTGCCCTCCTTTCACCCTCCTGCATGTTCAGGCCCCGATCACACAAAATCTTTTTCACTCCATCTTTCCACCTCCAATTTGGTCTCCCTCTTCTCCTCGTTCCCTCCACCTCCGACACATATATCCTCTTGGTCAATCTTTCCTCACTCATTCTCTCCATGTGCCCAAACCACTTCAAAACACCCTCTTCTGCTCTCTCAACCACGCTCTTTTTATTTCCACACATCTCTCTTACCCTTACGTTACTCACTCGATCAAACCACCTCACACCACACATTGTCCTCAAACAACTCATTTCCAGCACATCCATCCTCCTGCGCACAACTCTATCCATAGCCCACGCCTCGCAACCATACAACATTGTTGGAACCACTATTCCTTCAAACATACCCATTTTTGCTTTCCGAGATAATGTTCTCGACTTCCACACATTCTTCAAGGCCCCCAGAATTTTCGCCCCCTCCCCCACCCTATGATCCACTTCCGCTTCCATGCTTCCATCCGCTGCCAGATCCACTCCCAGATATCTAAAACACTTCACTTCCTCCAGTTTTTCTCCATTCAAACTCACCTCCCAATTGACTTGACCCTCAACCCTACTGTACCTAATAACCTTGCTCTTATTCACATTTACTCTTAACTTTCTTCTTCCACACACTTTACCAAACTCAGTCACCAGCTTCTGCAGTTTCTCACATGAATCAGCCACCAGCGCTGTATCATCAGCGAACAACAACTGACTCACTTCCCAAGCTCTCTCATCCCCAACAGACTTCATACTTGCCCCTCTTTCCAAAACTCTTGCATTTACCTCCCTAACAACCCCATCCATAAACAAATTAAACAACCATGGAGACATCACACACCCCTGCCGCAAACCTACATTCACTGAGAACCAATCACTTTCCTCTCTTCCTACACGTACATATGCCTTACATCCTCGATAAAAACTTTTCACTGCTTTTAACAACTTTCCTCCCACACCATATATTCTTAATACCTTCCACAGAAAATCTCTATCAAATCTATCATATGCCTTCTCCAGATCCATAAATGCTACATACAAATCCATTTGCTTTTCTAAGTATTTCTCACATACATTCTTCAAAGCAAACACCTGATCCACACATCCTCTACCACTTCTGAAACCACACTGCTCTTCCCCAATCTGATGCTCTGTACATGCCTTCACCCTCTCAATCAATACCCTCCCATATAATTTACCAGGAATACTCAACAAACTTATACCTCTGTAATTTGAGCACTCACTCTTATCCCCTTTGCCTTTGTACAATGGCACTATGCACGCATTCCGCCAATCCTCAGGCACCTCACCATGAGTCATACATACATTAAATAACCTTACCAACCAGTCAACAATACAGTCACCCCCTTTTTTAATAAATTCCACTGCAATACCATCCAAACCTGCTGCCTTGCCGGCTTTCATCTTCCGCAAAGCTTTCACTACCTCTTCTCTGTTTACCAAATCATTTTCCCTAACCCTCTCACTTTGCACACCACCTCGACCAAAACACCCTATATCTGCCACTCTATCATCAAACACATTCAACAAACCTTCAAAATACTCACTCCATCTCCTTCTCACATCACCACTACTTGTTATCACCTCCCCATTTGCGCCCTTCACTGAAGTTCCCATTTGCTCCCCTATATATATATATATATATATATATATATATATATATATATATATATATATATATATATATATATATATATATATATATATATATATATATATATATATATATATATATATATATATATATATATATAGAGAGAGAGAGAGAGAGAGAGAGAGAGAGAGAGAGAGAGATAGATAAAGATATATAGATATTTATATATATTTATTCATTATACTTTGTCGCTGTCTCCCACGTCAGCGAGGTACGCAAGGAAACAGACGAAAGAATGGCCCAACCCACCCATATACACATGTATGTATATACACGTCCACACACGCACATATACATACCTATACATCTCATTGTTTATATTTAAGTATCTTACTTTGTCGCTGTCTCCCGCGTTAGCGATGTAGCGCAAGGAAACAGACGAACGAATGGCCCAACCCACCCTCATAAACATGTATATACATACACGTCCAAACACTCAAATATACATACCTATACAGTTCAACGTATACATATATATACACACACAGACATACACATATATACACATGTATATAATTCATACTATCTGCCTTTATTCATTCCCATCGCCAGCCCGCCACACATGAAATAACAACCCCCTCCCCCGCATGTACGCGAGGTAGCGCTAGGAAAAGACAACAAAGGCCACATTCGTCCACTCTCAGTCTCTACCTGTCATGTAATAATGCACCGAAACCACAGCTCCCTTTCCACATACAGGCCCCACAGAGCTTTCCATGGTTTACCCCAGACGCTGGTTAGGTTAGGTTAGGCTAGGCTACGCTAGGCTAGGCTAGGCGAGGTTAGGTTAGGTTAGGTTAGGTTTAATCCACTGACAGCATGTCGACGAAGGTATACCACATCGTTCTAATTCACTCTATTCCTTGCACGCCTTTCACCCTCCTGCATATTCAGGCCCCGATAAATCAAAATCTTTTTCATTCCATCTTTCCACCTTCATTTTGGTCTCCCACTTGTCCGCGTTCCCTCTACCTCTGACACATATATCCTTTTGGTTAATCTTTCCTCACTCATTCCCTCCATGTGACCAAACAATTTCAAAACTCACTCTTCTGCTCTCTCAACCACACTCTTTTTATTACCACACATCTCTCTTACCCTATCATCACTTACTCGATCAAACCACCTCACACCACATATTGTCCTCAAATATCTCATTTCCAGCACATCCACCCTCCTCCGCACAACTCTATCTATAGCCCACGCCTCGCAACCATACAACATTGTTGTAACCACAATTCCTTCAAACATCACCATTTTTGCTTTCCGAGATAATGTTCTCGACTTCCACACATTTTTCAACGCTTCCATAATTTCGCCCCTTTCCCCGCCCTATGATTCATTTCCGTTTCCATGGTTCTATCCACTGCCAAATCCACCCCCATATATCTAAAACAATTCACTTCCTCTAGTTTTTCTCCATTCAAACTTACTTCCCAATTAACTTGTCCCTCAATCCTACTGTACCTAATAACCTTGCTCTTATTCACATTTCCTCTCAGCTTTCTTCTTTCACACACTTTACCAAACTCAGTCACCAGTTTCTGCAGTTTCTCACACGAATCAGCCACCAGCAATGTATCATCTGCGAACAACAACTGACTCACTTCCCAAGCTCTCTCATCCACAACAGACTGCATAATTGCCACTCTTTCCAAAACTCTTGCATTCACCTCCCTAACCACCCCATCCATAAACAAATTAAACAACCATGGAGACATCTCAACATATATATATATATATATATATATATATATATATATATATATATATATATATATATATATATATCTTTCTTTTCTTTCAAACTATTCGCCATTTCCCGCATTAGCGAGGTAGCGTTAAGAACAGAGGACTGGGCCTTTGAGGGAATACCCTCACCTGGCCCAATTCTCTGTTCCTTCTTTTGGAAAATTAAAAAAAAACCGAGAGGGGAGGATTTCCAGCCCCCCGCTCCCTCCCCTTTTAGTCGCCTTCTACGACACCCAGGGAATACGTGGGAAGTACTCTTAATCCCCTATCCCCAGGGATCAAATATATATATATATATATATATATATATATATATATATATATATATATATATATATATATATATTTTTTTTTTTTTTTTTTTTCATACTATTTGCCATTTCCCGCGTTAGCGAGGTAGCGTTAAGAACAGAGAACTGGGCCTTAGAGGGAATATCCTCACCTGACCCCCTTCTCTGTTCCTTCTTTTGGAAAAAAAAAAAACAAGAAAGGGGAGGATTTCCAGCCACCCGCTCCCTCCCCTTTTAGTCGCCTTCTACGACACGCAGGGAATACGTGGGAAGTATTCTTTCTCCCCTATCCCCAGGGATATATATATATATATATATATATATATATATATATATATATATATATATATATATATATATATATATATATATATATATATATATATTATTTATTTTATTATATTTACTATTTGTCGCTGTCTCCCGCGTTTGCGAGGTAGCGCAAGGAAACAGACGAAAGAAATGGCCCAACACACCCCCATACACATGTATATACATACCTATACATCTCAATGTACACATATATATACACACACGGACACATACATATATAACCATGCACACAATTCACAATGTCTGCCTTTATTCATTCCCATATTTATATATATATATATATATATATATATATATATATATATATATATATATATATATATATATATATATATATATATATATATATATATATATATATATATATATATATATATATATATATATACATATATATATATATATATATATATATATATATATATATATATATATATATATATATATATATATATATATATATATATATATTATATATACATATATACATATATATATACATATATTTATATATATATATATATATATATATATATATATATATATATATATATATATATACATTTTTTTTTTGCTTTGTCGCTGTCTCCCGCGTTTGCGAGGTAGCGCAAGGAAAAAGACGAAAGAAATGGCCCAACCCACCCCCATACACATGTATATACATACGTCCACACACGCAAATATACATACCTACATAGCTATACATGGTTTACCCAGAGGCTTCACATGCCCTGATTCAATCCACTGACAGCACATCAACCCCGCTATACCACATCGATCCAATTCACTCTATTCCTTGCCCGCCTTTCACCCTCCTGCATATTCAGGCCCCGATCACACAAAATCTTTTTCACTCCATCTTTCCACCTCCAATTTGGTCTCCCACTTCTCCTCGTTCCCTCCACCTCCGACACATATATCCTCTTGGTCAATCTTTCCTCACTCATTCTCTCCATGTGCCCAAACCATTTCAAAACACCCTCATCTGCTCTCTCAACCAAGCTCTTTTTATTTCCACACATCTCTCTTACCCTTACGTTACTCACTCGATCAAACCACCTCACACCACACATTGTCCTCAAACATCTCATTTCCAGCACATCCATCCTCCTGCGCATAACTCTATCCATAGCCCACGCCTCGCAACCATACAACATTGTTGGAACCACTATTCCTTCAAACATACCCATTTTTGCTTTCCGAGATAATGTTCTCGACTTCCACACATTCTTCAAGGCTCCCAGAATTTTCGCCCCCTCCCCCACCCTATGATCCACTTCCGCTTCCATGGTTCCATCCGCTGCCAGATCCACTCCCAGATATCTAAAACACTTTACTTCCTCCAGTTTTTCTCCATTCAAACTTACCTCCCAATTGACTTGACCCTCAACCCTACTGTACCTAATAACCTTGCTCTTATTCACATTTACTCTTAACTTTCTTCTTTCACACACTTTATCAAACTCAGTCACCAGCTTCTGCAGTTTCTCACATGAATCAGCCACCAGCGCTGTATCATCAGCGAACAACAACTGACTCACTTCCCAAGCTCTCTCATCCCCAATAGACTTCATACTTGCCCCTCTTTCCAAAACTCTTGCATTCACCTCCCTAACAACCCCATCCATAAACAAATTAAACAACCATGGAGACATCACACACCCGTGCCGTAAACCTACATTCACTGAGAACTAATCCCTTTCCTCTCTTCCTACACGTACACATGCCTTACATCCTCGATAAAAACTTTTCACTGCTTCTAACAACTTGCCTCCCACACCATATATTCTTAATACCTTCCACAGAGCATCTCTATCAACTCTATCATATGCCTTCTCCAGATCCATAAATGCTACATACAAATCCATTTGCTTTTCTAAGTATTTCTCACATACATTCTTCAAAGCAAACACCTGATCCACACATCCTCTACCACTTCTGAAACCACACTGCTCTTCCCCAATCTGATGCTCTGTACATGCCTTCACCCTCTCAATCAATACCCTCCCATATGATTTACCAGGAATACTCAACAAACTTATACCGCTGTAATTTGAGCATTCACTCTTAACCCCTTTGCCTTTGTACAATGGCACTATGCACGCATTCCGCCAATCCTCAGGCACCTCACCATGAGTCATACATACATTAAATAACCTTACCAACCTGTCAATAATATAATCACCCCCTTTTTAATAAACTCCACAGCAATACCATCCAAACCTGCTGCCTTGCCGGCTTTCATCTTCCGCAAAGCTTTTACTACCTCTTCTCTGTTTACCAAATCATTTTCCCTAACCCTCTCACTTTGCACACCACCTCGACCAAAACACCCTATATCTGCCACTCTATCATCGAACACATTCAACAAACCTTCAAAATACTCACTCCATCTCTTTCTCACATCACCACTACTTGTTATCACCTCCCTATTTGCGCCCTTCACTGAAGTTCTCACCCCAACTCTCATTTGCCCTCTTTTTCACCTCTTGCACCTTTCTCTTGACCTCCTGTCTCTTTCTTTTATACATCTCCCACTCAATTGCATTTTTTCCCTGCAAAAATCGTCCAAATGCCTCTCTCTTATCTTTCACTAATAATCTTACTTCTTCATCCCACCACTCACTACCCTTTCTAATCAGCCCACCTCCCACTCTTCTCATGCCACAAGCATCTTTTGCGCAATCCAGCACTGATTCCCTAAATACATCCCATTCCTCCCCAACTCCCCTTCCATTGTTCCCACCTTTTTCCATTCTGTACTCAGTCTCTCCTGGTGCTTCCTCACACAAGTCTCCTTCCCAAGCTCACTTACTCTCACCACCCTCTTCACCCCAACATTCACTCTTCTTTTCTGAAAACCCATACAAATCTTCACCTTAGCCTCCACAAGATAATGATCAGACATCCCTCCAGTTACACCTCTCAGCACATTAACATCCAAAAGTCTCTCTTTCGCGTGCCTGTCAATTAACACGTAATTCAATAACGCTCTCTGGCCATCTCTCCTACTTACATACGTATACTTATGTATATCTCGCTTTTTAAACCAGGTATTCCCAGTCACCAGTCCTTTTTCAGCACATAAATATACAAGCTCTTCACCATTTCCATTTATAACACTGAACACCCCATGTATACCAATTATTCCCTCAACTGCCACATTACTCACCTTTGCATTCAAATCACCCATTACTATAACCCGGTCTCGTGCATCAAAACCACTAACACACTCATTCAGCTGCTCCCAAAACACTTGCCACTCATGATCTTTATTCTCATTCCCAGGTGCATATACACCAATAATCACCCATCTCTCTCCATCAACTTTCAGTTTTACCCATATCAATCGAGAATTTACTTTCTTACATTCTATCACATACTCCCACAACTCCTGTTTCAGGAGTACTGCTACTCCTTCCCTTGCTCTTGTCCTCTCACTAACCCCTGACTTTACTCCCCAGACATTCCCAAACCACTCTTCCCCTTTACCCTTGAGTTTCGTTTCACTAAGAGCCAAAACATCCAGGTTCCTTTCCTCAAACATACTACCTTTCTCTCCTTTTTTCACATCTTGGTTAAATCCACACACATTTAGACACCCCAGTCTGAGCCTTCGAGGAGGATGAGCACTCCCCGCGTGACTCCTTCTGTTTCCCATTTTAGAAAGTTAAAAAATACAAGGAGGGGAGGATATCTTGCCCCCTGCTCCCGTCCCCTCTAGTCGCCTTCTACGACACGCGAGGAATGCGTGGGAAGTATTCTTTCACCCCTATCCCCAGGGATAATATATATATATATATATATATATATATATATATATATATATATATATATATATATATATATATATATATATATATATATATATATATATATACATACACATACAAACGCACATGTACACACACACATATACATATGTATACATATGAAAAATGTAAGAAATAATTTAGAAAACTGAAACTTCTAGCTTGAAATGAAATGAAAAAATGAATGTCACATAATGGTTCAACCTCTGACTATGGAAACGGGAAATGTTTAATTCATTTACACAAACGTATATATATATATATATATATATATATATATATATATATATATATATATATATATATATATATATATATATATATATATATATATATATATATATATATATATATATATATATATATATATATATATATATATATATATATACATATATATATATATATATATATATATATACATATATATATATATATATATATATATATATATATATATATATATATATATATATATATATATATATATATATATATATATATATATATATATATATATATATATATATATATATATACATATATATATATATATATATATATATATATATATATATATATATATATATATATATATATATATATATATATATATATATATATATATATTTTTTTTTTTTTTTCTTTTTTTTTTTTTTCATACTATCCGCCATTTCCCGCGACAGCGAGGTAGCGTTAAGAACAGAGGACTGGGCCTTTGAGGAAATATCCTCACCTGGCCATCTTCTCTGTTTCTTCTTTTGGAAAATTAAAAAAAAGAAAAAAAAAAACCGAGAGGGGAGGATTTCCAGCCCCCTGCTCCCTTCCCTTTTACTCGCCTTCTACGACACGCAGGGAATACGTGGGAAGTATTCTTTCTCCCCTATCCCCAGGGATATATATATATATATATATATATATATATATATTTTTTTTTTTTTTTTTTTTATACTTTGTCGCTGTCTCCCGCGTTTGCGAGGTAGCGCAAGGAAACAGACGAAAGAAATGGCGCCCCCCCCATAAACATGTACATACACACTTCCACACACGCAAATATACATACCTACACAGCTTTCCATGGTTTACCCCAGATGCTTCACATGCCTTGATTCAATCCACTGACAGCACGTCAACCCCTGTATACCACATCGCTCCAATTCACTCTATTCCTTGCCCTCCTTTCACCCTCCTGCATGTTCAGGCCCCGATCACACAAAATCTTTTTCACTCCATCTTTCCACCTCCAATTTGGTCTCCCTCTTCTCCTCGTTCCCTCCACCTCCGACACATATATCCTCTTGGTCAATCTTTCCTCACTCATTCTCTCCATGTGCCCAAACCATTTCAAAACACCCTCTTCTGCTCTCTCAACCACGCTCTTTTTATTTCCACACATCTCTCTTACCCTTACGTTACTTACTGAAAGCCGGCAAGGCAGCAGGTTTGGATGGTATTGCAGTGGAATTTATTAAAAAAGGGGGTGACTGTATTGTTGACTGGTTGGTAAGGTTATTTAATGTATGTATGACTCACGGTGAGGTGCCTGAGGATTGGCGGAATGCGTGCATAGTGCCATTGTACAAAGGCAAAGGGGATAAGAGTGAGTGCTCAAATTACAGAGGTATAAGTTTGTTGAGTATTCCTGGTAAATTATATGGGAGGGTATTGATTGAGAGGGTGAAGGCATGTACAGAGCATCAGATTGGGGAAGAGCAGTGTGGTTTCAGAAGTGGTAGAGGATGTGTGGATCAGGTGTTTGATTTGAAGAATGTATGTGAGAAATACTTAGAAAAGCAAATGGATTTGTATGTAACATTTATGGATCTGGAGAAGGCATATGATAGAGTTGATAGAGATGCTCTGTGGAAGTATTAAGAATATATGGTGTGGGAGGCAAGTTTTTAAAAGCACTGAAAAGTTTTCATCGAGGATGTAAGGCATGTGTACGTGTAGGAAGAGAGGAAAGTGATTGGTTCTCAGTGAATGTAGGTTTGCGGCAGGGGTGTGTGATGTCTCCATGGTTGTTTAATTTGTTTATGGATGGGGTTGTTAGGGAGGTGAATGCAAGAGTTTTGGAAAGAGGGGCAAGTATAAAGTCTGTTGGGGATGAGAGAGCTTGGGAAGTGAGTCAGTTGTTGTTCGCCGATGATACAGCGCTGGTGGCTGATTCATGTGAGAAACTGAAGAAGCTGGTGACTGAGTTTGGTAAAGTGTGTGAAAGAAGAAAGTTAAGAGTAAATGTGAATAAGAGCAAGGTTATTAGGTACAGTAGGGTTGAGGGTCAAGTCAATTGGGAGGTGAGTTTGAATGGAGAAAAACTGGAGGAAGTGAAGTGTTTTAGATATCTGGGAGTGGATCTGGCAGCGGATGGAAGCATGGAAGCGGAAGTGGAGCATAGGGTGGGGGAGGGGGCAAAAATTCTGGGAGCCTTGAAGAATGTGTTGAAGTCGAGAACATTATCTTGGAAAGCAAAAATGGGTATGTTTGAAGGAATAGTGGTTCCAACAATGTTGTATGGTTGCGAGGCGTGGGCTATGGATAGAGTTGTGCGCAGGAGGATGGATGTGCTGGAAATGAGATGTTTGAGGACAATGTGTGGTGTGAGGTGGTTTGATCGAGTAAGTAACGTAAGGGTAAGAGAGATGTGTGGAAATAAAAAGAGCGTGGTTGAGAGAGCAGAAGAGGGTGTTTTGAAATGGTTTGGGCACATGGAGAGGATGAGTGAGGAAAGATTGACCAAGAGGATATATGTGTCGGAGGTGGAGGGATCGAGGAGAAGAGGGAGACCAAATTGGAGGTGGAAAGATGGAGTGAAAAAGATTTTGTGTGATCGGGGCCTGAACATGCAGGAGGGTGAAAGGAGGGCAAAGAATAGAGTGAATTGGAGCGATGTGGTATACCGGGGTTGATGTGCTGTCAGTGGATTGAATCAGGGCATGTGGAGCGTCTGGGGTAATCCATGGAAAGCTGTGTAGGTATGTATATTTGCGTGTGTGGACGTATGTATATACATGTGTATGGGGGGGGGGGTTGGGCCATTTCTTTCGTCTGTTTCCTTGCGCTACCTCGCAAACGCGGGAGACAGCGAAAAAGCAAAAAAAAAAAAAAAAAATATACATATATATATATATATATATATATACATATATATATATATATATATATATATATATATATATATATATATTTTATATATATATATATATATATATATATATATATATATATATATATATATATATATATATATATATATATATAAAATATATATATATATATATATATATATATATATATATATATATATATATATATATATATATATATATATATATATATATATATATATATATATATATATATACAAAGGCAAAGGGGATAAGAGTGAGTGCTCAAATTAAAGAGATAAGTTTGTTGAGAATTCCTGGAAAATTATATGGGAGGGTATTGATTGAGAGGGTGAAGGCACGTACAGAGCATCAGATTGGGGAAGAGCAGTGTGGTTTCAGAAGTGGTAGAAGATGTGTGGATCGGGTGTTTGCTTTGAAAAATGTATGTGAGAAATACTTAGAAAAGCAAATGGATTTGTATGTAGCATTTATGGATCTGGAGAAGGCATATGATAGAGTTGATAGAAATGCTCTGTGGAAGGTATTAAGAATATATGGTGTGGGAGGGAAGTTGTTAGAGGCAGTGAAAAGTTTTTATCGGGGATGTAAGGCATGTGTACGTTTAGGAAGAGAGGAAAGTGATTGGTTCTCAGTGAATGTAGGTTTGCGGCAGGGGTGTGTGATGTCTCCATGGTTGTTTAATTTGTTTATGGATGGGGTTGATAGGGAGGTAAATGCAAGAGTTTTGGAAAGAGGGGCAAGTATGAAGTCTGTTGGGGATGAGAGAGCTTGGGAAGTGAGTCAGTTGTTGTTCGCTGATGATACAGCGCTGGTGGCTGATTCATGTAAGAAACTGCAGAAGCTGGTGACTGAGTTTGTTAAAGTGTGTGAAAGAAGAAAGTTAAGAGTAAATGCGAATAAGAGCAAGGTTATTAGGTACAGTAGGGTTGAGGGTCAAGTCAATTGGGAGGTAAGTTTGAATGGAGAAAAACTGGAGGAAGTAAGGTGTTTTAGATATCTGGGAGTGGATCTGGCAGCGGAAGTGAAGAAAGAGGATATATGTGTCAAATGAAAATATATATATATATATATATATATATATATATATATATATATATATATATATATATATATATATATATATATATATATATATATATATATATATATATATATATATATATATATATATATATATATATATATATATATATATATTTATACATATATATATATATATATATATATATATATATATATATATATGTATGTATATATATATATATATATATATACATATATATATATATATATATATATATATATATATATATATATATATATATATATATATATATATATATATATATATGTATCTTTTTTCTTTCAAACTATTCGCCATTTCCTGCGTTAGCGAGGTAGCGTTAAGAACAGAGAACTGGGCCTTTGAGGGAATATTCTCACCTGGCCCCCTTCTCTGTTCCTTCTTTTGGAAAATTAAAGAAAAAAATAATGAGAGGGGAGGATTTCCAGCCCCCCACTCCCTCCCCTTTTAGTCGCCTTCTACGACACGCAGGGAATATGTGGGAAGTATTCTTTCTCCCATCCCCAGGGATAACATATATTTATATATATATATTTCTTTCTTTTCTTTTTCTTTCAAACTATTCGCCATTTCCCGCATTAGCAAGGTAGCGTTAAGAACAGAGGACTAGGCCTCTGAGGGAATATCCTCTCCTGGCCCCCTTTTCTGTTCCTTCTTTTGGAAAATTAAAAAAAAAAAAAAAAAACGAGAGGGGAGGATTTCCAGCCCCCCGCTCCCTCCCCTTTTCGTCGCCTTCTACGACACGCAGGGAATACGTGGGAAGTATTCTTTCTCCCCTATCCCTATATATATATATATATATATATATATATATATATATATATATATATATTATTATTTTTTTTTATTATGCTTTGTCGCTGTCTCCCGCGTTTGCGAGGTAGCGCAAGGAAACAGACGAAAGAAATGGCCCAACCCCCCCCATACACATGTATATACATACGTCCACACACGCAAATATACATACCTACACAGCTTTCCATGGCTTACCCCGGACGCTTCACATGCCTTGATTCAATCCACTGACAGCACGTCAACCCCGGTATACCACATCGCTCCAATTCACTCTATTCCTTGCCCTCCTTTCACCCTCCTGCATATTCAGGCCCCGATCACACAAAATCTTTTTCACTCCATCTTTCCACCTCCAATTTGGTCTCCCTCTTCTCCTTGTTCCCTCCACCTCCGACACATATATCCTCTTGGTCAATCTTTCCTCACTCATCCTCTCCATGTGCCCAAACCACTTCAAAACACCCTCTTCTGCTCTCTCAACCACGCTCTTTTTATTTCCACACATCTCTCTTACCCTTACGTTACTCACTCGATCAAACCACCTCACACCACACATTGTCCTCAAACATCTCATTTCCAGCATATCCATCCTCCTGCGCACAACTCTATCCATAGCCCACGCCTCGCAACCATACAACATTGTTGGAACCACTATTCCTTCATACATACCCATTTTTGCTTTTCGAGATAATGTTCTCGACTTTCACACATTCTTCAAGGCCCCCAGAATTTTCGCCCCCTCCCCCACCCTATGATCCACTTCCGCTTCCATGGTTCCATCCGCTGCCAGATCCACTCCCAGATATCTAAAACACTTCACTTCCTCCAGTTTTTCTCCATTCAAACTCATCTCCCAATTGACTTGACCCTCAACCCTACTGTACCTAATAACCTTGCTCTTATTCACATTTACTCTTAACTTTCTTCTTCCACACACTTTACCAAACTCAGTCACCAGCTTCTGCAGTTTCTCACATGAATCAGCCACCAGCGCTGTATCATCAGCGAACAACAACTGACTCACTTCCCAAGCTCTCTCATCCCCAACAGACTTCATACTTGCCCCTCTTTCCAAAACTCTTGCATTTACCTCCCTAACAACCCCATCCATAAACAAATTAAACAACCATGGAGACATCACACACCCCTGCCGCAAACCTACATTCACTGAGAACCAATCACTTTCCTCTCTTCCTACACGTACACATGCCTTACATCCTCGATAAAAACTTTTCACTGCTTCTAACAACTTTCCTCCCACACCATATATTCTTAATACCTTCCACAGAGCATCTCTATCAACTCTATCATATGCCTTCTCCAGATCCATAAATGCTACATACAAATACATTTGCTTTTCTAAGTATTTCTCACATACATTCTTCAAAGCAAACACCTGATCCACACATCCTCTACCACTTCTGAAACCACACTGCTCTTCCCCAATCTGATGCTCTGTACATGCCTTCACCCTCTCAATCAATACCCTCCCATATAATTTACCAGAAATACTCAACAAACTTATACCTCTGTAATTTGAGCACTCACTCCTATCCCCTTTGCCTTTGTACAATGGAACTATGCACGCATTCCGCCAATCCTCAGGCACCTCACCATGAGTCATACATACATTAAATAACCTTACCAACCAGTCAACAATACAGTCATCCCCTTTTTTAATAAATTCCACTGCAATACCATCCAAACCTGCTGCCTTGCCGGCTTTCATCTTCCGCAAAGCTTTCACTACCTCTTCTCTGTTTACCAAATCATTTTCCCTAACCCTCTCACTTTGCACACCACCTCGACCAAAACACCCTATATCTGCCACTCTATCATCAAACACATTCAACAAACCTTCAAAATACTCACTCCATCTCCTTCTCACATCACCACTACTTGTTATCACCTCCCCATTTGCGCCCTTCACTGAAGTTCCCATTTGCTCCTTTGTCTTACGCACTTTATTTACCTCCTTCCAGAACATCTTTTTATTCTCCCTAAAATTTAATGATACTCTCTCACCCCAACTCTCATTTGCCCTTTTTTTCACCTCTTGCACCTTTCTCTTGACCTCCTGTCTCTTTCTTTTATACATCTCCCACTCAATTGCATTTTTTCCCTGCAAAAATCGTCGAAATGCCTCTCTCTTCTCTTTCACTAATACTCTTACTTCTTCATCCCACCATTCACTACCCTTTCTAATCAACCCACCTCCCACTCTTCTCATGCCACAAGCATCTTTTGCGCAATCCATCACTGATTCCCTAAATACATCCCATTCCTTCCCCACTCCCCTTACTTCCATTGTTCTCAACTTTTTCCATTCTGTACTCAGTCTCTCCTGGTACTTCCTCACACAGGTCTCCTTCTCAAGCTCACTTACTCTCACCACCCTCTTCACCCCAACATTCACTCTTCTTTTCTGAAAACCCATACAAATCTTCACCTTAGCCTCCACAAGATAATGATTAGACATCCCTCCAGTTGCACCTCTCAGCACATTAACATCCAAAAGTCTCTCTTTCGCACGCCTGTCAATTAACACGTATTCCAATAACGCTCTCTGGCCATCTCTTCTACTTACATAAGTATACTTATGTATATCTCGGTTTTTAAACCAGGTATTCCCAATCATCAGTCCTTTTTCAGCACATAAATCTACAAGCTCTTCACCATTTCCATTTACAACACTGAACACCCCATGTATACCAATTATTCCCTCAACTGCCACATTACTCACCTTTGCATTCAAATCACCCATCACTATAACCCGGTCTCGTGCATCAAAACCACTAACACACTCATTCAGCTGCTCCCAAAACACTTGCCTCTCTTGATCTTTCTTCTCATGCCCAGGTGCATATGCACCAATAATCACCCACCTCTCTCCATCAACTTTCAGTTTTACCCATATTAATCGAGAATTTACTTTCTTACACTCTATCACATACTCCCACAACTCCTGTTTCAGGAGTATTGCTACTCCTTCCCTTGCTCTTGTCCTCTCACTAACCCCTGACTTTACTCCCCAGACATTCCCAAACCACTCTTCCCCTTTACCCTTGAGCTTCGTTTCACTCAGAGCCAAAACATCCAGGTTCCTTTCCTCAAACACACTACCTATCTCTCCTTTTTTCACATCTTGGTTACATCCACACACATTTAGGCACCCCACTCTGAGCCTTCGAGGAGGATGAGCACTCCCCGCGTGACTCCTTCTTCTGTTTCCCATTTTAGAAAGTTAATACAAGGAGGGGAGGATTTCTTAGCAAAAGATACACTTTCATTTCTTTTATAAAACTTGTAAAGGTATTATTGATATGATTTCAGTATTCTGCTCAGTGTGGCCATTTTTATGAAGTATTGGCCTTAGGTGAATGGATTCATAGGTTCAGTTACTTGTACAGAAATCTTTTGATGCATAGTTTCAAACATCCTGTAAAAAACAGTCTCACATTTTAGGATAAAGGCTGACGTACTCCACTTATATGGTATGCAAGGTTTAAGTTTTTATGTAAATCGTTTATAAATGTGTGAATTGTAGATCCATTGTATAATTTGTGAAATACTTGTTTTTATATTCAGTTTGCTAATGTTAATGTTTGTAAGTGACTATTGAGCAGTCTGACTTTATAAAATTTAAAAGACTGCTTTGTGTGCAGAATAAATGTTTTAATGAATGTGGCAAATAATTTGGAAGTACATCACTTTACAAGAGTACAGCAGCCTACATTCCCAGATTTTATCTTAGATATTATTAATACATTGAATTGGTTGAATAAGGTTTCCAGATAATTGAGGTAGTAAGTGATCATTATTTATTCTGATTATGGAATTGTAATTTAATTCCAGATAGGTAAGATAATGTGATAATACAGTTAGCTTGATATCAGATATAATGGTTCTTTTTGGTTTTAAATATTATGGCTCTTAATGGCCTGCTAAACAGTCCACTCAGTTTCTGGACTGCTCTTTATGCACATTTAGTTTAACATTTGTATGATTTTATTTTTGCAGTACATTCAGAAATAAATGATATACAACTGAAGATAGTACAACATGAAGAATTTTAGCATTTTGATATGATGGCATTTTTCCTCATTATCATAACCCACTTTCTTCAGTGCATCAGTTATAAAGTTGTAGATGTTTTTGTCTCCACCAACCTTATATTTACCCAGTTTTGCTCCCTTTTTTTAACATTGTACATCTGCTCATTGATCTAAGTGTCTAGAATAATTGAAAACTGTTTTGTCAGTATTACAGTAGATAAACTTGTGAATTACACGTTTGTGTAAATAAATTATACATTTCCTTTTTTCCATAGCCAGAGGTTGAACCATTATGTGACATTCATTTTTTTCATTCATTTCAAGCTAGAAGTTTCAGTTTTCTAAATTGTTTCTTACATTTTTCATATGTATATATATGTATGTGTGTGTGTGTGTATATGTGCGTATGTATGTGTATGTGTGTGTATGTGTATATGTATATATATATGTATATTATCCCTGGGGATAGGGGTGAAAGAATACTTCCCACGTATTCCTCGCGTGTCGTAGAAAGCGACTAGAGGGGACGGGAGCGGGGGGCCAGAAATCCTCCCCTCCTTGAATTAACTTTCTAAAATGGGGGGATATATATATATATATATATATATATATATATATATATATATATATATATATATATATATATATATATATATATATATATATATATATATATATATATATATATATATATATATATTGGTGCTAACAGACTCTATGTAATTAAGGTTACTCAACAAGTGGAAGGTCACCCTTGACAAAGTTGTACCATTAAGAGTACAGTTTTGTTGAAGAACTTATCACTCCAAACGAGTCTACATTTCCCTGCAACTGGAAGTAGCACAGCCTTGTGGGATGCAGGAGACTTTAAAAAGAAGCCTCAGAAATTGGTCTAGGGCAGTCATATATGAAATGAATATCAATATAACACTTTATGACCCATGGTCCTGACTGGTGGACGTGGCAAGCTCTCCGAGTGCTGCAGGACTTATGGGGCAGGAAGGTATGGTAAGATTCATTCTGTATATATGAAGAATTAACGAGGCAAAACAACGATCCAAGCTAGCACCAACCCTCCCATGAAGAGAATGAGTGAAGAAAGGTCAACAAAGAGGATATATGTGTGAGAAAGGAAGGAACAAGAATGGGGAGACGAAATTGCAGATTGATGGATGGAGTGACATAGATTTTAGCAATTGGGTCCTGAATATGCAGGAGGTTGAAAAGTTTGCATCAGATAGAGTGCATTGGAACAATATATATATATATATATATATATATATATATATATATATATATATATATATATATATATATATATATATATATATATATATTTTTTTTTTTTCTTTTTTTATACTTTGTCGCTGTCTCCCGCGTTTGCGAGGTAGCGCAAGGAAACAGACGAAAGAAATGGCCCAACCCCCCCCCATACACATGTACATACACACGTCCACACACGCAAATATACATACCTACACAGCTTTCCATGGTTTACCCCAGACGCTTCACATGCCTTGATTCACTCCACTGACAGCACGTCAACCCCTGTATACCACATCGCTCCAATTCACTCTATTCCTTGCCCTCCTTTCACCCTCCTGCATGTTCAGGCCCCGATCACACAAAATCTTTTTCACTCCATCTTTCCACCTCCAATTTGGTCTCCCTCTTCTCCTCGTTCCCTCCACCTCCGACACATATATCCTCTTGGTCAATCTTTCCTCACTCATTCTCTCCATGTGCCCAAACCATTTCAAAACACCCTCTTCTGCTCTCTCAACCACGCCCTTTTTATTTCCACACATCTCTCTTACCCTTACGTTACTTACTCGATCAAACCACCTCACACCACACATTGTCCTCAAACATCTCATTTCCAGCACATCCATCCTCCTGCGCACAACTCTATCCATAGCCCACGCCTCGCAACCATACAACATTGTTGGAACCACTATTCCTTCAAACATACCCATTTTTGCTTTCCGAGATAATGTTCTCGACTTCCACACATTTTTCAAGGCTCCCAAAATTTTTGCCCCCTCCCCCACCCTATGATCCACTTCCGCTTCCATGGTTCCATCCGCTGCCAGATCCACTCCCAGATATCTAAAACACTTCACTTCCTCCAGTTTTTCTCCATTCAAACTCACCTCCCAATTGACTTGACCCTCAACCCTACTGTACCTAATAACCTTGCTCTTATTCACATTTACTCTTAACTTTCTTCTTCCACACACTTTACCAAACTCAGTCACCAGCTTCTGCAGTTTCTCACATGAATCAGCCACCAGCGCTGTATCATCAGCGAACAACAACTGACTCACTTCCCAAGCTCTCTCATCCCCAACAGACTTCATGTGTATATATATACACATGTACATAATTCATACTGTCTGCCCTTATTCAATAACGTCGGCACCCCACCACACATGAAACAACAGCCCCTTCCCCCGCAAGTGTGCGAGGTAGCGCTAAGAAAAGACAACAAAGGCCACATTCGTTCAACCTCAGTCTCTAGCTGTCATGTATAGTGCACCTAAACCACAGCTCCCTTTCCATATCCAGGCCCCACAGAACTTTCCCTGGTTTACCCCAGACGCTTCATATGCCCTGGTTCAATCCATTGACAGCAAGTCAGCCCCGATATATTACATCGTTCCAATTCACTCTATTCCTTGCACGCCTTTCACCCTCCTGCATGTTAAGGCCCCGATCACTCAAAATCTCCTTCACTCCACCTTTCCACCTCCAATTTGGTCTCCTACTTCTCGTTCCCTCCACCTCTGATACATATATCCTCTTGGTCAATCTTTCCTCACTCATTCTCTCTATGTGACCAAACCATTTCAAAACACCCTCTTCTCCTCTCTCAACCACGCTCTTTTTATTTCCACACATCTCTCTTACCCTTACGTTACTTACTCGATCAAACCACCTCACACCACACACTGTCCTCAAACATCTCATTTCCAGCACATCCATCCTCCTGCGCACAACTCTATCCATAGCCCACGCCTCGCAACCATACAACATTGTTGGAACCAATATTCCTTCAAACATACCCACTTCCACACATTCTTCAAGGCTCCCAGAATTTTCTCCCCCTCCCCCACCCTATGATCCACTTCCGCTTCCATGGTTCCATCCGCTGCCAGATCCACTCCCAGATATCTAAAACACTTCACTTCCTCCAGTTTTTCTCCATTCAAACTCACCTCCCAATTGACTTGACCCTCAACCTTACTGTACCTAATAACCTTGCTCATATTCACATTTACTCTTAACTTTCTTCTTTCACACACTTTACCAAACTCAGTCACCAGCTTCTGCAGTTTCTCACATGAATCAGCCACCAGCACTGTATTATCAGCGAACAACAACTGACTCACTTCCCAAGCTCTCTCATCCCCAACAGACTTCATACTTGCCCCTCTTTCCAAAACTCTTGCATTCACCTCCCTAACAACCCCATCCATAAACAAATTAAACAACCATGGAGACATCACACACCCCTGCCGCAAACCTACATTCACTGAGAACCAATCACTTTCCTCTCTTCCTACACGTACACATGCCTTACATCCTCGATAAAAACTTTTCACTGCTTCTAACAACTTGCCTCCCACACCATATATTCTTAATACCTTCCACAGAGCATCTCTATCAACTCTATCATATGCCTTCTCCAGATCCATAAATGCTACATACAAATCCATTTGCTTTTCTAAGTATTTCTCACATACATTTTTCAAAGCAAACACCTAATCCACACATCCTCTACCACTTCTGAAACCATATATATATATATATATATATATATATATATATATATATATATATATATATATATATATATATATATATATATATATATATATATATTGGAAAGGATCACAATTTTGCGCGTGATCAAGATATTCCTATTAGTCCACGGGGAAAATGAAACACGAAAAGTTCCCAAGTGAACTTTCGTGTAATAATCACATCATCAGGGGAGACACAAGAGAGAAATATAACAGTCAGGTGATATACTTCCAGGTGACGAAGCTAGGACGCCATTTGGTAAACATGTGATTGTACAAAACATACAACGAGCGTTCATAAACTTATCATTTTACAAATCTCATCAACAGTAAAGTTATCTAATTTGTATAGACCATCACTAATATTAAGATTATAATTCTTTGTGTATTTAATGATAGAAGATTCTATGATATTTCTCTTGATATTAGAGTTAGAGTTAATAACTGAGATGGCGTTACTCCAGTCAATACAATGATCATAGTTTTTAACATGATTAAACAAGGCATTTGATTCTGGGCCCGTTCTTATACCATATTTATGTTGCTTAAGTCTAACAGAAAGATCCTTACCATAAACTTTATCACAGTTTCCACAAGGCACTTTATAGATGCATCCAAGAGAATTTTCTGGTGAATTTCTTATTAACATATTCTTTATAGTATCATTGTTGCTAAAGGCAACATCTACATTAAAAGGATTTAAGCAACATGGGAAGCAAAGTGAAATTATTATTAAAAGGGAGAACTAAAAGATTCTTGGTGTCAATGGGAGGTTTGGCCTCAACCCTATAAAATGATTTCTTTGCCAATTAAGGGAATTATCAATGAAAGATCTAAGGTACTTTAACTTAGATCCAATAGAACATATCTTCTCAAACTCATCATCAATGAAACTCTGGACTGCAAATGCGTAATGCCCTAAGGAACATAGATTGAAATGATGATAATTAACTCTGTCATGTTGAGATGAGTAATAATGAATATATGAGCATACATTGGTGGGTTTTCTGTATATGCTAAACTTAAACTTGTTTCCTTGTCTATGGATCATGCAATCTAAAAATGGTAACATACCATTATTTTCATTTTCTACGGTAAATTTGATGGAAGGTACTAAATTGTTAAGTAAGGGGAGAAATATTTGTATATTTTCATTTGTTGGCCAAACACAAAGAATATCATCTACATACCTAAACCAAATTGCATTAGAAGGTAAGATATCCTTTAGGAATTTTGTTTCAAAAAATTCCATATAAAGATTATTTAGTACAGGTGAAAGAGGGTCACCCATTGCTATAACAAATTTTTGAGCATAATAATCTCCATTAAATTGAAATACACAGTGTTTTATACACAATTTTATCTGTTCAATGAAATTAGACTTTGAAACAGGTAAATGAATATCATCCAAGACATCAAATAAATATTCTAAAAAGTCATCAACTGGAACTTTAGTGAAAGTGAGGAAACATCAAAGCTAACAAGTTTGAAATCAAAATTAACATTGATGTTGTTTAGCTTGTTGACTAAATCTACATTGTTCATGATATTAGAATTTGATAGCTCACCCACTAAAGGGCTCAATAAAGAAACTAACCATTTTGATAATTTATATGTGATGGAGCCTACTGAACTCAATATAGGTCTTGCTGGAAAATTCTGTTTATGTGTTTTGATAAGTCCACACATATATGGCAATGAAGGGGACAACGATGACAAACTTTTGATAAGAGAAATGTTACCTTTCAACAACAACTTCATTTCTTTATTGAAGTGAGCATTAACTGCTTATAAGGGATTTTTACTAAGTTTAGAATATATTGTGTTATCATTCAGATCATTAATTTTAGATAAATAGTTACTTTTGTCTAAAATCACAACACTGTTAGCCTTATCTGCTTCAGTAATATGTATATCCTTGTATATAAATTGTCAAAATGGTCAGTTTCTTTATCAAACCCTTTAGTGGGTAAGGTATCAAATTCTAATATCATGAACAATGTAGATTTAGTCAACAAGCTAAATAATATCAATGTCAATTTTGATTTCAAACTAGTTGGCTTTGATGTTTCCTCACTTTTCATTAAAGTTCCAGTTGATGACCTTTTAGAATATTTATTTGATGTCTTGGATGATATTCATTTACCTGTTTCAAAGTCTAATTTCATTGAACAGATAAAATTGTGTATAAAACACTGTGTATTTCAATTTAATGGAGATTATTATGCTCAAAAATTTGGTATGGCAATGGGTAACCCTCTTTCACCTGTACTAAATAATCTTTATATGGAATTTTTTTAAACAAAATTACTAAAGGATATCTTACCTTCTAATGCAATTTGGTTTAGGTATGTAGATGATATTCTTTGTGTTTGGCCAACAAATGAAAATATACAAATATTTCTCCCCTTACTTAACAATTTAGTACCTTCCATCAAATTCACTGTAGAAAATGAAAATAATGGTATGTTACCATTTTTAGATTGCATGATCGATAGACAAGGAAACAAGTTTAAGTTTAGCATATACAGAAAACCCACCAATGTATGCTCATATATTCATTATTACTCATCTCAACATGACAGATTTAAATTATCATCGTTTCAATCTATGTTCCTTAGGGCATTACGTATTTGCAGTCCAGAGTTTATTGATGATGAGTTTGAGAAGATATATTCTATTGGATCTAAGTTAAAGTACCCTAGATCTTTTATTGATAAATCCCTTAAGTTGGCAAAGAAATCATTTTATAGAGTTGAGCCCAACCTCCCATTGACACCAAGAATCTTTTAGTTCTCCCATTTAATAATAATTTCACTTTGCTTCCCATGTTGCTTAAATCCTTTAATGTAAATGTTGCCTTTAGCAAACAATAATACTATAAAGAATATCTTAATCAGGAGTTCACCAGAAAATTCTCTTGGATGCATCTATAAAGAGCCTTGTGGAAACTGTGATAAATTTTATGTTGGTCATACTGGTAAGGATCTTTCTGTTAGACTTAAGCAACATATATATAGTATAAGAACGGGACAAGAATCAAATGCCTTGTTTAATCATGTTAAAAACTATGATCATTGTATTGACTGGAGTAACGCCATCTCAGTTATTAACTCTAACTCTAATATCAAGAGAAATATCATTTAATCCTCTATCATTAAATACACAAAGAATTGTAATTTTAATATTAGTGATGGTCTATGCAAATTAGATAACTTTATTGTTGATAAGATTTGTAAAATGATAAGTTTATGAACGCTCGTTGCATGTTTTGGACAATCACAAGTTTACCAAATGGCGTCCTAGCTTCGTCTCTTCGATGTATATCACCTGACTGTCTCTCCTGATGATGTGATTATTACACGAAAGTGCACTTGGGAATGTTTCATTTTCCCCGTGGACTCATAGAAATATATATATATATATATATTTATGTATATATATATATATATATATATATATATATATATATATATATATATATATATATATATATATATATATATTCTTTTTTTATACTTTGTCGCTGTCTCCCGCGTTTGCGAGGTAGCGCAAGGAAACAGACAAAAGAAATGGCCCAACCCCCCCCCATACACATGTATATACATACGTCCACACACGCAAATATACATACCTACACAGCTTTCCATGGTTTACCCCAGACGCTTCACATGCCTTGATTCAATCCACTGACAGCACGTCAACCCCGGTATACCACATCGCTCCAATTCACTCTATTCCTTGCCCTCCTTTCACCCTCCTGCATGTTCAGGCCCCGATCACACAAAATCTTTTTCACTCCATCTTTCCACCTCCAATTTGGTCTCCCTCTTCTCCTTGCTCCCTCCACCTCCGACACATATATCCTCTTGGTCAATCTTTCCTCACTCATTCTCTCCATGTGCCCAAACCATGTCAAAACACCCTCTTCTGCTCTCTCAACCACGCTCTTTTTATTTCCACACATCTCTCTTACCCTTACGTTACTTACTCGATCAAACCACCTCACACCACACATTGTCCTCAAACATCTCATTTCCAGCACATCCATCCTCCTGCGCACAACTCTATCCATAGCCCACGCCTCGCAACCATACAGCATTGTTGGAACCACTATTCCTTCAAACATACCCATTTTTGCTTTCCGAGATAATGTTCTCAACTTCCACACATTTTTCAAGGCTCCCAAAATTTTTTCGCCCCCTCCCCCACCCTATGATCCACTTCCGCTTCCATGGTTCCATCCGCTGACAGATCCACTCCCAGATATCTAAAACACTTCACTTCCTCCAGTTTTTCTCCATTCAAACTCACCTCCCAATTGACTTGACCCTCAACCCTACTGTACCTAATAACCTTGCTCTTATTCACATTTACTCTTAACTTTCTTCTTCCACACACTTTACCAAACTCAGTCACCAGCTTCTGCAGTTTCTCACATGAATCAGCCACCAGCGCTGTATCATCAGCGAACAACAACTGACTCACTTCCCAAGCTCTCTCATCCCCAACAGACTTCATACTTGCCCCTCTTTCCAGGACTCTTGCATTTACCTCCCTAACAACCCCATCCATAAACAAATTAAACAACCATGGAGACATCACACACCCCTGCCGCAAACCTACATTCACTGAGAACCAATCACTTTCCTCTCTTCCTACACGTACACATGCCTTACATCCTCGATAAAAACTTTTCACTGCTTCTAACAACTTGCCTCCCACACCATATATTCTTAATACCTTCCACAGAGCATCTCTATCAACTCTATCATATGCCTTCTCCAGATCCATAAATGCTACATACAAAGGCCCAGTCCTCTGTTCTTAACGCTACCTCGCTAATGCGGGAAATGGCGAATAGTTTGAAAGAAAAAGAAAGAAATAATAATATATATATATATATATATATATATATATATATATATATATATATATATATATATATATATATATATATATATATATATATATATATATATATTCTTATTGAAGAATATATATATATATATATATATATATATATATATATATATATATATATATATATATATATATATATATATATATTATTATTATTTCTTTCTTTTTCTTTCAAACTATTCGCCATTTCCCGCATTAGCGAGGTAGCGTTAAGAACAGAGGACTGGGCCTTTGAAGGAATACCCTCACCTGGCCCAATTCTCTGTTCCTTCTTTTGGAAAAAAAAAAAAAAAAAAAAAAAAAAAGAATGGCCCAACCCACCCACATACACATGTATATACATACACGTCCACACACGTAAATATACATACCTATATATCTGAACGTATACATATATATACACACACATATGTACACATGTACATAATTCATCATGTCTGCCTTTATTCATTCCCATCGCCATCCCGCCACACATGAAATAACAACCCCTTCCCCCTCATGTGTGCGAGGTAGCGCTAGGGAAAGACAACAAAGGCCACATTCTTTTACACTCAATCTCTAGCTGTCATGTAATGATGCACCGAAACCATAGCTCCCTTTCCACATCCAGACCCCACAGAGCTTTCCATGGTTTACCACAGACGCTTCACATGCCCTGGTTCAAACCATTGACAGCACGTCGACCCCGGTATACCACATCGTTCCAATTCACTCTATTCCTCGCACGCCTTTCATCCTCCTGCCTGTTCAGGCCCCGATCACTCAAAATCTTTTTCACTCCATCTTTCCTCCTCCAATTTGGTCTCCCACTTCTCCTCGTTCTCTCCACCTCTGACACCCACACACACACACACACACACATATATATATATATATATATATATACATATATATATATATATATATATATATATATATATATATATATATATATATATATATATATATATATATATACTCTGAGTGAAACAAAGCTCTAGGGTAAAGAGGATAAGTGGTTTGGGAGAGTCTTGTGAGTAAAGTCAGGGGATGGTGAAATGATAAGAGCTAAGGAATGAGTAGCACTATTCCTGAAGCAGTTGTGGGAGTATGTGATAGTGTAAGAAAGTAAATTGTAGATCGTAGTGGGTAAAACTAAAATTGGATGGAGAGAGATGGGTGATTATTGGTGCTTAAGCAGCTGGTCATGAGAAGAAAGATCATGAGAGCCAATTGTTTTGGGAGCAGTTGAGTGAGTGTGTTACTAGCTTTGATGCACGAGACTGGGTTATAGTGATGGGTGATTCAAACGCAAGGGTGAGTAATGTGGTACTTAAGGGTGTATATGGAGTGTTCAATGTTGTAAATGGAAATGGTGAAGAGCTTGTGGATTTGTGTGCTGAAAAAGAACTGGTTATTGGGAATACCTAGTTTAAAGTGAGAGATCTAAATAAGTATACGTATGTGAGTACGAGAGATGGTCAAAGGAAATTATTGGATTACGTGTTGATTGATAGGCGTGACAAGAGAGTTTGCATGATAATAAGCTGAGAGGGGCACCTGGAGGGATGTTTGACAACTACCATGTGGAGGCAAAGGTGATGATTTTTAAAAGTTAAGATAAAGAGAGACAATGTTGGGGGGAAAAGAGTGGTGAGAGTAAGTGAGGTTGGAAAGGAGACTTGTGTGAGAAAGTACCAGTGTTCAGCGAGGCAGTGATAGCTTGCGCAAAACATACACATGGCACTAGAAAAAACAGAAAAGAGTGGCGCTTGGACGAGACTTGCAGGGAAGTAGTGCAAATTACTGAGAGATGATAAAGAAAGCGGAAGGAGGTCAAGAGAAAGGTGCACGAGTCGAAAAAGAGGGCAAATGAGAGTTGGGTGAGAGAGTACCATTAAACTTTAGGGAGAGAAAAAAAAAAAAAGATGTTTTGGAAGAAGGTAAATAACGTGCGTAAGAAAACAAATGGGAACATCGATGAAGCGGGCAAATGGGGAGGTAATAACAGGTAGTGATGAACTGAGAAGGAGATGGAGTGAGTATTTTGAAGGTTTGTTGAATGTGTTTGATGACAGAGTGGCAGATATAGGGTATTTTGGTCGGAATTCTGTGCGAAGTGATAGGGTCAGAGAGAATGGTTTGGTAAACAGAGAAGAGGTAGTGAAAGCTTTGCTGAAGATGAAATCCGGCAAGGCGGCGGGTTTCGATGGTATGGCAGTAGAATTCATTAGAAAAGGGTGTGACTGTTTTGCTGATTGGTTGGTAAGGATATTTAAATGTATGTAAAGATCATGGTGAAGTTCCTGAGGATTGGCGGAATGCATGCATAGTGCCACTGTACAAGGGCAAATGGGATAAAGGTGAGAGTTCAAACCCCAGAGGCATAAGATTAAGTATTCCTGAGATATTATATGGGAGGGTATTGATTGAGAGGGTGAAGGCGTGTGTAGAGCACCACATTGTGGAAGAGCAATGTGATTTCAGAATGGGTATAGGATGCTTTGAAGAATCTATGTGAGAAATACTTTGAAAAACAAATGGATTTGTATGTACCGCTCATGGATCTGGAGATGGCATATGAAAGTGGAGAAAGAGATGCTTTGTAGAAGATTTTAAGAGTAAATGGTGTGGGAGGTAAGTTGCTAGAAGCAGTGGCAAGTTTTATCAAGGATATAAGGCATGAGCACGAGTAAGAAGAGAGGAAAGTGATTGGTTCCCAGTGAATATCGGTTTGCGGTAGGGGTGTGTGGTGTCTCCATGTTTCTTTAATTTGTTTATGGATGGGGTTGTTAGGGAGGTAAATGCAAGAGTTTTGGAGAGAGCGGCGAGTATGCAGTTTGTTGAGGATGAGAGGGACCAAGAAGTGAGTCAGCTGTTGTTTACTGATGATACAGCCCTAGAGGCAGATTCGAGTGAGAAACTGCAAAAGTTGGTGACTGAGTTCGGAAAATTGTGTGACAGGAGAATGTTGAGAGTAAATATGAATAAGAGCAAGGTTATTATGTTCAGTAGGGTTGACGGACAAGTCAATTGGGATGTAAGAATGTAAGTTTCAATGGAGAAAAATTGAAGTAAGTGGATTTGGCAGTGGATGGAAACCATGGAAGTGGAAGTGAGTCACAAGGCGGGGGAAGGACCGAAGGCTCTGGGAACGATGGAGAATGTGTAGAAGGGAAAAATGTTATCTTGGAGAGCAAAAATCGGTATGTTTCCAGAAATAGTAGTTCCAAGAATGTTGTATGGTTGTGAGGCATGAGCTATAGATATGGTTGTACAGGAGGGTGGATGTTTTGGAAATGAAATGCTTGAGGATAATATGTTGTGTGAGGTTGTTTGATCGAGTGAGTAACAAAATGGTAAGAGAGCTGTGTGGAAATAAAAAGGGTGTGGTTGAGAGAGAAGAAGAGGGTGTATTGAAATGGTTTGGCCACATTGAGAGAATGAATGAGGAAAGATTGACAAAAGGGATATATGTGTCAGAGGTGGAGGGAACAAGGAGAAGCGGGAGACCATACTGGAGATGGAAGCATGGCGTGAAAAAGATTTCGAGCGATCAGGGCCTCAATAGAGATGAGGGTGAGAGGCGTGCATGAATAGAGTGAATTAAAACGATGTGGTATATCGGGGTGAACGTTCTATCATTGGACTGAACCAGGGCATATGAAATGTCTAGGGTGAACCATGGACAGTTCTCTCGGGCCTGGATGTGGGTAGTGAGGTGTGGTTTCGGCGCATTACATATGACAGTTAGAGACTGAGTGTGAACCAATGTGGCCTTTTCTGTCTGTTTTCTTGGCACTACCCAGCCAAAGCAGGGAGTAGCGATGCTCTTTCCTGTGAGGTGGGGTAGCACCAGGAATGGACGAAGGCAAGCAAGTGTGAATATGTGCATGGGTATATGTCTATGTATATGTAAATATAAGTATGTATATGTGCGTGTATGGGCGTGTACGCGTTAGGGGAGAAAGAATACTCCCCACGTATTCCCGGCGTGTCGTAGGAGGCGACTAAAGGGGACGGGAGCTGGGGGCTAAAAACCCAACCCCTCCTTGCATTTTAACATTTCAAAAGGGGAAATAAAAGAAGGAGTCATGCAGGGAGTGCTCATCCTCCTCGAGGGCTTAGAATGGGGTGTCTAAATATGTGTGGATGTAACCAAGATAAGAAAAAAGGAGTTGGGTAATATGTTTGAGGAGAGAACCTGGATATTTTGGCTCTGAATGAAACGAAGCTCAAGAGTAAAGGGGAAGAGTGTTTTGGGAATGTCTTGCAAGTAAAGTCAGGGGTTGGTGACAGGACAAGAGAAAAGGAAGGAGTAGTACTACTCCTGAAGCAGGAGTTGTGGGAGTATGTGATACAGTGTAAGGAAGTAAACTCTAGACTGATATGAGAAAAACAGAGAGTGGATGGAAAGAGATGGATGATTATTGGTGCCTGTGCACCTGGTCACGGTAAGAAAGATCAAGAGAGGCAACTGTTTTGGGAGCAACTGAGTGAGTGTGTTAGCAGCTTTGATGCACGAGACCGGGTTATAGTGTTGGGTGATTTGAATGCAAAGTTGAGTAATGTGGCAGTTGAGGGAATAACTGGTGTACATGGAGTGTTCAGTGTTGTAAATGGAAATGGTGAAGAGCTTTTGGATTTCTCTGATGAGAAAGGACTGGTGATTGGGAATACTTGGTTTAGAATGAGAGATATATATAAGTATACGTATGAGAGGAGGAAAGATGATCAAAAGGCGTTATTGGATTACGTGTTAATTGATAGGTGCGTGAGAGAATTTTGGATTAGGATGTGCTGAGAGGGGCAACTGGAGGGATGTCTGATCATTATCTTGTGGAGACGAAAGTGAGGATTTGCTGAGGTTTCCAGAAAAGAGAAGAGAATTTTGGGGTGAAGAGAGTGGTGAGAGTAAGTGAGCCTGGAAAGGAGACTTGCGTGAGGAAGTAACTGGAGAGATTGCGTATAGAATGGCAAAATGTGAGAACAAATGACGTAAGGGAAGTGGGGAAGGAATGGGATGTATTTAGGGAAGCAGTAATGGCTACCGCTAAAGATGCTTGTTTCATGAGAAAGGTGGGTGGTGGGCAGATTAGAAAGGGTAGTGAAAGGTGGGATGAAGAAAAAAGATTGTTAATGAAAGAGGAGAGTCGTCTGGACGAATTTTGCAGATAAGTAGTGCAACTGACTGTGGCATGAAAGCGACAGGAGGTCAAGAGAAAGGTGCAAGAAATGAAAAAGAGAGAAAATGAGAGTTGTGGTGAGAGAGTATCATTAAACTTTGGGGAGAATAAAAAGATGTTTTGGAAGGAGGTAAATAAAGTGCATAAGACAAGAGAACAAACGGTGAAGGGGGCTGAGGGGTAGGTAATAACAAGTAGCGGTGAAGTGAGAAGGATATGGTGTGAGTATTTCAAGGGTTTCTTGAATGTGTTTGATGATAGAGTGGCATATATATGATGTTTTAGTCGAGGTGGTGTGCGAAGTGAGAGGGTCAGAGAAATGGTATGGTAAACAAAGAAGAGGTGGTGAAATCTTTGCGGAAGATGGAAGCCGGCAAGGCGGCGGGTTTGGATGGTACTACAGTAGAGTTTATTAAAAATGGGGGTGACGTGTGTTGTTGATTGGCTGGTAGGGATATTCAATGAATGAATGGTTCATGGTGAAGTGCCTGACGATTGGCGGAATGCATGCATAGTGCAATTGTACAAAGGCAAAGGGAGGGGATAAAGATGAGCGTTCAAATTACAGAGGATATAAGTCTGTCTAGTATTCCTGGGAAACAATATTGGAGGGTATTCACTGAGAGGGTAAAAGCATGTACAGAGCATCATATTGGGGAACAGTAGTGTACTTTCAGAAGTGGGAGACGATGTGTAGATCAGGAGTTTGCTCTTATCATTATCTCCCCATTTGCCCTCTCACCCCAACTCTAATTTGCCCTCTTTTCACTTCTTGCACCTTTCTCTTGACCTCCTGCCGCTTTCTTTTACACATCCCCCAGTCATTTGCACTACTTCCGGGCAAAAATCGTCCAAATACCTCTCTCTTCTCTTTCACTAACAAACATACTTCTTCATCCCACCACTCACTACCCTTTCTAATCTGCCCACCTCCCACGCTTCTCATGCCACGAGAATCTTTTGCGTAAGCCATCACTGCATCCCTAAGTACATCCCATTCCTCCCCAACTCCCCTTACGTCATTTGCTTTCAACTTTTGCCATTCCGCACTCAATCTCTCCTGGTACTTCCTCACACAAGTCTCCTTGCCAAGCTCACTTACTCTCTACCACTCTGTTCACCCCAACATTATCTCTTCTTTTCTGAAAACCTCCACAAATCTTCACCTTCGCCTCCACAAGATAATGATCAGACATCCCTCCAGTCACACCTCTCAGCACATTAACATCCAAAAGTCTCTCTTTCGCGCGCCAATCAATTAACACGTAATCCAATAACCCTCTCTGGTCATCTCTCCTACTTACATACGTATACTTATGTATATGTCTCTTTTTAAACCAGGTATTCCCAATCACCAGTCCTTTTTCAGCACATAAATCTACAAGCTCTTCACCATTTCCATTTACAACGCTGAACACCCCATGTAGACCAATTATTCCCGCAACTGCCACATTACTCACCTTTGCATTCAAATCACCCATCACCTATAACCCGGTCTCGTGCATCAATACTACTAACACACTCACTCAACTGCTCCCAAAACACTTGCATCTCACGATCTTTCTTCTCATGCCCAAGTGCATATACACCAATAATCACCCATCTCTCTCCTTCCACTTTCAGTTTTACCCAAATCAATCTAGAGTTTACTTTCTTACACTCTATCACATACTCCCACCACTCCTGTTTCAGGAGTAGTGCTACTCCTTCCCATGCTATTGTCCTCTCACTAACAGATGACTTTACTCCCAAACGACTCATCCCCTTTACCCTTGAGCTTCGTTTCACTCAGCGCCAAAACATCCTGGTTCCTTTCCTCAAACATTCTACCAATCTCTCCTTTTTTTCATCTTGGTTATATCCACATACATTTAGACATCCGAATCTGAGCCTTCGAGGAGGATGAGCACTTCCCGCGTGACTCCTTCTTCTGCTTCCCCTTTTAGAAAGTTAAAATACAAGGAGGGGAGGGTTTCCACTCTCCGCTTCCGGCCCTTTAGTCGCCTTCTACGACATGTGAGGAATGCGTGGGAAGTATTCTTTCTCCGCTATCACCAGGGATGTACATATATATATATATATATATATATATATATATATATATATATATATATATATATATATATATATATATATATATATATATATATATATATATATATGTATATATATATATATATATATATATATATATATATATATATATATAATATATATATATATATATACATATATATATATATATATGTATATATATATATATACATATATACATATATGTACATATGTATATATCATAGAACATACAAACCTCCAACAGCCAGGATCGAACCCGGGACCCCTGTGCCACAGGCGGAAATGCTACCGATAGGCTATGGCCTATAGCGGGTTCGATCCTGGCTGTTGGAGGTTTGTAAGTTCTATGAAGATGCGCGTTCATATGCACTTTATTGGTACATACACACACACACACACACACATATATATATATATATATATATATATTTTTTATTTTTTTATTTTGCTTTGTCGCTGTCTCCCGCGTTAGTGAGGTAGCGCAAGGAAACAGACGAAAGAATAGCCCAACCCACCCACATACATATGTATATACATACACGTCCACACACGCGAATATACATACCTATACATCTCAATGTATACATATATATACACACGCAGACATATACATATATACACATGTCCATAATTCATACTGTCTGCATTTATTTATTCCCACCGCCACCTCGCCACACATGGAATAACAACCCCCTCCACCCTCATGTGTGCGACGTAGCGCTAGGAAAAGACAACAAAGGTCACATTCGTTAACACTCAGTCTCTAGCTGTCATATAATAATGCACCGAAACCACAGCTCCCTTTCCACATCCAGGCCCCACAAAACTTTCCATGGTTTAACCCAGACGCTCCACATGCCCTGGTTCAATACATTGACGGCACGTCAACCCCGGTATACCACATCCCTCCAATTCACTCTATTCCTTGCACGCCTTTCACCCTCCTACATGTTCAGGCCCCGATCACTCAAAATCTTTTTCACTCCATCTTTCCACCTCCAATTTGGTCTCCCACTTCTCCTCGTTCCCTCCACCTCTGACACATATATCCTCTTGGTCAATCTTTCCTCACTCATTCTCTCCATGTGACCAAACCTTTTCAAAACACCCTCTTCTGCTCTCTCAATCACACTCTTTTTATTACCACACATCTCTCTTACCCTTACATTACTTACTCGATCAAACCACCTCACACCTTATATTGTCCTCAAATATCTCATTTCCAGCACATCCACCCCAGTAAGCACAACTCTATCCATAGCCCACGCCTCGCAATCATACAACATTGTAGGAACCACTATTCCTTCAAACATACCCATTTTTGCTTTCAGAGATAATGTTCTCGACTTCTAAACATTCTTCAAGGCTCCCAGGATTTTCGCCCCCTCCCCCACCCTATGATTCACTTCCGCTTCCATGGTTCCATCCGCTGCAAAATCCACTCCCAGATATGTAAAACACTTTACTTCCTCCAGTTTTTCTCCATTCAAGCTTACCTCCCAATTGACTTGTCCCTCAACCCTACTGTACCTATTAACCTTGCTCTTATTCACATTTACTCTTAACTTTCTTCTTTCACACTTTACCAAACTTAGTCACCAGCTTCTGCAGTTTCTCACATGAATCAGCCACCAGCGCTGTATTATCAGCGAACAACAACTGACTCACTTCCCAAGCTCTCTCATCCACAACAGACTTCATACTTGCACCTCTTTCCAAAACTCTTGCATTCACCTCCCTAACAACCCCATCCATAAACAAATTAAACAACCATGGAGACATCACACACCGCTGCCGCAAACCTACATTCACTGAGAACCAATCACTTTCCCCTCTTCCTACACGTACACATGCCTTACATCCTCGATAAATACTTTTCACTGCTTCTAACTTGTCTCCCACAGCATATATTCTTAATACCTTCCACAGAGCATCTCTATCAACTCTATCATATGTCTTCTCCAGATCCATTTGCTTTTCTAAGTATTTCTCACATACATTCTTCAAAGCAAACACCTGATCCACACATCCTCTACCACTTCTGAAACCACACTGCTCTTCCCCAATCTGATGCTCTGTACATGCCTTCACCCTCTCAATCAATACCCTTCCATATAATTTACCAGACATACTCAACAAACTTATACCTCTGTAATTTGAACACTCACTCTTATCCCCTTTGCCTTTGTATAATGGCACTCTGCACGCATTCCGCCAATCCTCAGGCACCTCACCATGAGTCATACATACATTAAATAACCTTACCAACCAGTCAACAATACAGTCACCCCCTTTTTTAATAAATTCCACTGCAATACCATCCAAACCTGCTGCCTTGCCGGCTTTCATCTTCCGCAAAGCTTTTACTACCTCTTCTCTGTTTACCAAATCATTTTCCCAAACCCTCTCACTTTGCACACCACCTCGACCAAAACACCCTATATCTGCCACTCTATCATCAAACACATTCAACAAACCTTCAAAATACTCACTCCATCTCCTTCTCACATCACCACTACTTGTTATCACCTCCCCATTTGAGCCCTTCAATGAAGTTCCCATTTGCTCCCTTGTCTTACGCACTTTATTTACCTCCTTCCAGAACATCTTTTTATTCTCCCTGAAATTTAATGATACTCTCTCACCCCAACTCTCATTTGCCCTCTTTTTCACCTCTTGCACCTTTCTCTTGACCTCCTGTCTCTTTCTTTTATACATCTCCCACTCAATTGCATTTTTTCCCTGCAAAAATCGTCCAAATGCCTCTCTCCTCTCTTTCACTAATAATCTTACTTCTTCATCCCACCACTCACTACCCTTTCTAATCAACCCACCTCCCACTCTTCTCAAGCCACAAGCATCTTTTGCGCAATCCATCACTGATTCCCTAAATACATCCCATTCCTCCCCCACTCCCCTTACTTCCATTGTTCTCACCTTTTTCCATTCTGTACTCAGTCTCTCCTGGTACTTCCTCACACAAGTCTCCTTCCCAAGCTCACTTACTCTCACCACACTCTTCACCCCAACATTCACTCTTCTTTTCTGAAAACCCATACAAATCTTCACCTTAGTCTCCACAAGATAATGATCAGACATCCCTCCAGTTGCACCTCTCAGCACATTAACATCCAAAAGTCTCTCTTTCGCGCGCCTGTCAATTAACACGTAATCCAATAACGCTCTCTGGCCATCTCTCCTACTTACATACGTATACTAATGTATATCTCGCTTTTTAAACCAGGTATTCCGAATCACCAGTCCTTTTTCAGCACATAAATCTACAAGCTCTTCACCATTTCCATTTACAACAATGAACACCCCATGCATACCAATTATTCCCTCAACTGCCACATTACTCACCTTTGCATTCAAATCATCCATCACTATAACCCGGTCTCGTGCATCAAAACCACTAACACACTATTCAGCTGCTCCCAAAACACTTGCCTCTCATGATCTTTCTTCTCATGCCCAGGTGCATATGCACCAATTATCACCCATCTCTCTCCATCATCTTTTAGTCTTACCCATATCAATCGAGAATTTACTTTCTTACATTCTATCACATACTCCCACAACTCCTGTTTCAGGAGTACTGCTACTCCTTCCCTTGCTCTTGTCCTCTCACTAACCCCTGACTTTACTCCCAAGACATTCCCAAACCACTCTTCCCCTTTACCCTTGAGCTTCGTTTCACTCATAGCAAAAACCTCCAGGTTCCATTCCTCAAACATACTACCTATCTCTCCCTTTTTCACATCTTCGTTACATCCACATACATTTAGACACCCCAATCTGAGCCTTCGAGGAGGATGAGCACTTCCCGCGTGACTCCTTCTTCTGTTTCCCATTTTAGAAAGTTAAAAACACAAGGAGGGGAGGATTTCTGGCCCCCCGCTCTCGTACCCTCTAGTCGCCTTCTACGAAACGCGAGGAATGCGTGGGAAGTATTCTTTCACCCCTATCCCCAGGGATAACATATATATATATATATATATATATATATATATATATATATATATATATATATATATATATATATATATATATATATATATATATATATATATATATATATATATATATATATATATATATATATATATATATATAAATATATATATACATATACATGCGCACATATACACACATATACACATACATATACATATACATATGAAAAATGTAAGAAATAATTTAAAAATGAAACTTCTAGGTTGAAATGAAATGAAAAATGAATGTCACATAATGGTTCAACCTCTGGCTATGGAAAAGGGAAATGTATAATTTATTTACACAAACGTCAATAGTAGTTTTCATCAATTTAACCACTGTATCATACTGCCTGGTCCACTTCTCTCATCATGAAACAGGAATATTGGCTTATGATGTTTCTATATATATATATAAATATATATATATATATATATATATATATATATATATATATATATACATATATATATATATATATATATATATATATATATATATATATATTTTTTTTTTTTTTTTTTCATACTATTCGCCATTTCCCGCGACAGCGAGGTAGCGCCAAGAACAGAGGACCGGGCCCCTGAGGGAACATCCCCACCTGGACCTCTCCTCTGTTCCTTCTTTTGCAAAAAAAAAAAAAAAACGAGAGGGGAGGATTTCCAGCCCCCCGCTCCCTTCCCTTTTAGTCGCCTTCTACGACACGCAGGGAATACGTGGGAAGTATTCTTTCTCCCCTATCCCCAGGGAATTATATATATATATATATATATATATATATATATATATATATATATATATATATATATATATATATATATATATATATATATATATATATATATATATATACATATATATATAAATATATATATATATATATATATATATATATATATATATATATATATATATATATATATATATATATATTTTTTTTTTTTTTTTTCTTTGTCGCTGTCTCCCGCGTTTGCGAGGTAGCGCAAGGAAACAGACGAAAGAAATGGCCCAACCCCCCCCATACACATGTATATACATATGTCCACACACGCAAATATACATACCTACACAGCTTTCCATGGTTTACCCCAGACGCTTCACATGCCCTGATTCAATCCACTGACAGCACATCAACCCCGGTATACCACATCGCTCCAATTCACTCTATTCCTTGCCCTCCTTTCACCCTCCTGCATGTTCAGGCCCCGATCACACAAAATCTTTTTCACTCCATCTTTCCACCTCCAATTTGGTCTCCCTCTTCTCCTCGTTCCCTCCACCTCCGACACATATATCCTCTTGGTCAATCTTTCCTCACTCATTCTCTCCATGTGCCCAAACCATTTCAAAACACCCTCTTCTGCTTTCTCAAACACGCTCTTTTTATTTCCACACGTCTCTCTTACCCTTACGTTACTTACTCGATCAAACCACCTCACACCACACATTGTCCTCAAACATCTCATTTCCAGCACATCCATGCTCCTGCGCACAACTCTATCCATAGCCCACGCCTCGCAACCATACAACATTGTTGGAACCACTATTCCTTCAAACATACCCATTTTTGCTTTCCGAGATAATGTTCTCGACTTCCACACATATATATATATACACATATATATATATATATATATATATATATATATATATATATATATATATATATATATATATATATATATATATATATATATATATATATATATCTTTTCTTTCTCTTTCTTTCATACTATTCACCATTTCCCGCATTAGCGAGGTAGCATTAAGAACAGAGGACTGGGCCTTTGAGGGAATATCCTCACCTGGCCCCCCCTCTCTGTTCTTTCTTTTGGAAAATTGAAAAAAAAAAACAAGAGGGGAGGATTTCCAGCCACCCGCTCCCTCCCCTTTTAGTCGCCTACGACACGCAGGGAATACGTGGGAAGTATTCTTTCTCCCCTATCCCCAGGGATATATACATATATATATATATATACACACATACATATATAATATATATATATATATATATATATATATATATATATATATATATATATATATATATATATATATATATATATATATATATATATATATATATATATATATATATATATATATATATATATATATATATATAGATATATATGTGTGTGGAAGTCGAGAACATTATCTCGGAAAGCAAAAATGGGTATGTTTGAAGGAATATATATATATATATATATATATATATATATATATATATATATATATATATATATATATATATATATATATATATATATATAGTATATATATATATATATATATATATATATATATATATATATATATATATATATATATATATATATATATTATCCCTGGGGATAGGGGTGAAAGAATACTTCCCACGGATTCCTCGCGTGTCGTAGAAGGCGACAAAAGGGGACGGGAGCGGGGGGCCGGAAATCCTCCCCTCCTTGTATTAACTTTCTAAAATGGGAAACAGAAGAAGGAGTCACGCGGGAAGTGCTCATCCTCCTCGAAGGCTCAGATTGGGGTGTCTAAATGTATGTGGATGTAACCAAGATGTGAAAAAAGGAGAGATAGGTAGTATGTTTGAGGAAAGGAACCTGGATGTTTTCTCTCTGAGTGAAACGAAGCTCAAGGGTAAAGGGGAAGAGTGGTTTGGGAATGTCTTGGGAGTAAAGTCAGGGGTTAGTGAGAGGACAAGAGCAAGGGAAGGAGTAGCAGTACTCCTGAAACAGGAGTTGTGGGAGTATGTGATAGAATGTAAGAAAGTAAATTCTCGATTAATATGGGTAAAACTGAAAGTTGATGGAGAGAGATGGGTGATTATTGGTGCATATGCACCTGGGCATGAGAAGAAAGATCATGAGAGGCAAGTGTTTTGGGAGCAGCTGAATGAGTGTGTTAATGGTTTTGATGCACGAGACCGGGTTATAGTGATGGGTGATTTGAATGCAAAGGTGAGTAATGTGGCAGTTGAGGGAATAATTGGTATACATGGGGTGTTCAGTGTTGTAAATGGAAATGGTGAAGAGCTTGTAGATTTATGTGCTGAAAAAGGACTGGTGATTGGGAATACCTGGTTTAAAAAGCGAGATATACATAAGGATATGTATGTAAGTAGGAGAGATGGCCAGAAAGCGTTATTGGATTACGTGTTAATTGACAGGCGCGCAAAAGAGAGACTTTTGGATGTTAATGTGCTGAGAGGTGCAACTGGAGGGATGTCTGATCATTATCTTGTGGAGGCTAAGGTGAAGATTTGTATGGGTTTTCAGAAAAGAAGAGTGAATGTTGGGGTGAAGAGTGTGGTGAGAGTAAGTGAGCTTGGGAAGGAGACTTGTGTGAGGAAGTACCAGGAGAGACTGAGTACAGAATGGAAAAAGGTGAGAACATGGAAGTGAGGGGAGTGGGGGAGGAATGGGATGTATTTAGGGAATCAGTGATGGATTGCGCAAAAGATGCTTGTGGCTTGAGAAGAGTGGGAGGTGGGTTGATTAGAAAGGGTACTGAGTGGTGGGATGAAGAAGTAAGATTATTAGTGAAAGAGAGGAGAGAGGCATTTGGACGATTTTTGCAGGGAAAAAATGCAATTGAGTGGGAGATGTATAAAAGAAAGAGACAGGAGGTCAAGAGAAAGGTGCAAGAGGTGAAAAAGAGGGCAAATGAGAGTTGGGGTGAGAGAGTATCATTAAATTTTAGGAAGAAAAAAAAGATGTTCTGGAAGGAAGTAAATAAAGTGCGTAAGACAAGGGAGCAAATGGGAACTTCAGTGAAGGGCGCAAATGGGGAGGTGATAACAAGTAGTGGTGATGTGAGAAGGAGATGGAGTGAGTATTTTGAAGGTTTGTTGAATGTGTTTGATGATAGAGTGGCAGATATAGGGTGTTTTGGTCGAGGTGGTGTGCAAAGTGAGAGGGTTAGGGAAAATGACTTGGTAAACAGAGAAGAGGTAGTAAAAGCTTTGCGGAAGATGAAAGCCGGCAAGGCAGCAGGTTTGGATGGTATTGCAGTGGAATTTATTAAAAAAGGGGGTGACTGTATTGTTGACTGGTTGGTAAGGTTATTTAATGTATGAATGACTCATGGTGAGGTGCCTGAGGATTGGCGGAGTGCGTGCATAGTGCCATTGTACAGAGGCAAAGGGGATAAGAGTGAGTGCTCAAATTACAGAGGTATAAGTTTGTTGAGTATTCCTGGTAAATTATATGGGAGGGTATTGATTGAGAAGGTGAAGGCATGTGCAGAGCATCAGATTGGGGAAGAGCAGTGTGGTTTCAGAAGTGGTAGAGGATGTGTGGATCAGGTGTTTGCTTTGAAGAATGTATGTGAGAAATACTTAGAAAAGCAAATGGATTTGTATGTAGCATTTATGGATCTGGAGAAGGCATATGATAGAGTTGATAGATGTGCTCTGTGGAAGGTATTAAGAATATATGGTGTGGGAGGCACGTTGTTAGAAGCAGTGAAAAGTTTTCATCGAGGATGTAAGGCATGTGTACGTGTAGGAAGAGAGGAAAGTGATTGGTTCTCAGTGAATGTAGGTTTGCGGCAGGGGTGTGTGATGTCTCCATGGTTGTTTAATTTGTTTATGGATGGGGTTGTTAGGGAGGTGAATGCAAGAGTTTTGGAAAGAGGGGCAAGTATGAAGTCTGTTGGGGATGAGAGAGCTTGGGAAGTGAGTCAGTTGTTGTTCGCTGATGATACAGCGCTGGTGGCTGATTCATGTGAGAAACTGCAGAAGCTGGTGACTGAGTTTGGTAAAGTGTGTGAAAGAAGAAAGTTAAGAGTAAATGTGAGTAAGAGCAAGGTTATTAGGTACAGTAGGGTTGAGGGTCAAGTCAATTGGGAGGTGAGTTTAAATGGAGAAAAACTGGAGGAAGTGAAGTGTTTTAGATATCTGGGAGTGGATCTGGCAGCGGATGGAACCATGGAAGCGGAAGTGGATCATAGGGTGGGGGAGGGGGCGAAAATTCTGGGAGCCTTGAAGAATGTGTGGAAGTCGAGAACATTATCTCGGAAAGCAAAAATGGGTATGTTTGAAGGAATAGTGGTTCCAACAATGTTGTATGGTTGCGAGGCGTGGGCTATGGATAGAGTTGTGCGCAGGAGGATGGATGTGCTGGAAATGAGATGTTTGAGGACAATGTGTGGTGTGAGGTGGTTTGATCGAGTAAGTAACGTAAGGGTAAGAGAGATGTGTGGAAATAAAAAGAGCGTGGTTGAGAGAGCAGAAGAGGGTGTTTTGAAATGGTTTGGGCACATGGAGAGAATGAGTGAGGAAAGATTGACCAAGAGGATATATGTGTCGGAGGTGGAGGGAACGAGGAGAAGAGGGAGACCAAATTGGAGGTGGAAAGATGGAGTGAAAAAGATTTTGTGTGATCGGGGCCTGAACATGCAGGAGGGTGAAAGGAGGGCGAGGAATAGAGTGAATTGGAGCGATGTGGTATACCGGGGTTGACGTGCTGTCAGTGGATTGAATCGGGGCATGTGAAGCGTCTGGGGTAAACCATGGAAAGATGTGTAGGTATGTATATTTGCGTGTGTGGACGTATGTATATACATGTGTATGGGGGTGGGTTGGGCCATTTCTTTCGTCTGTTTCCTGGGGATAGGGGATTAAGAATACTTCCCACGTATTCCCTGCATGTCGTAGAAGGCGACTAAAAGGGGAGGGAGCAGGGGGCTGGAAATCCTCCCCTCTCATTTTTTTTTTTTCAAATTTCCAAAAGAAGAAACAGAGTGGGGCCAGGTGAGGATATTCCAAAAAAGGCCCAGTCCTCTTTTCTTAGCGTTACCTCGCTAACGCGGAAAATGGCGAATAGTTTAAAAGAAAGAAAGACATATATATATATATATATCCCCTTGTCTTACTCACTTTAATTACCTCCTTCCAAAACATCTTTTTATTCTTCCTAAAATCTAATGATACTCTCTCACCCCAACTCTCATTTGCCCTCTTTTTCACCTCTTGCACCTTTCTCTTGACCTCCTGCCTCTTTCTTTTATACATCTCCCACTCATTTGCATTATTTCCCTGCAAAAATCGTCCAGATGCCTCTCCCTTCTCTTTCACTAATAACCTTACTTCTTCATCCCACCACTCACTACCCTTTCTAATCTGCCCACCTCCCACGCTTCTCACGCCACAAGCATCTTTTGCGCAAGCCATCACTGCTTTCCTAAATACATCTCATTCTTCCCCCCCTCCCGTTACCCCCTTTGTTCTCACCTTTTTCCATTCTCTACTCAGTCTCTTCTGGTACTTCCTCACACAAGTCTCCTTCCAAAGCTCACTTACTCTCTACACTCTCTTAGCCTTAACATTCTCTCTTCTTTTCTGAAAACCTCTACAAATCTTCACCTTCGCCTCCACAAGATAATGATCAGATATCCCTCCAGTTGCACCTCTCTGCACATTAACATCCAAACGTCTCTCTTTTTCGCGCCTATTAATTAACGCGTAATCCAATAACGCTCTCTGGCCATCTCTCCTACTTACATACGTATGCTTATGTATATGTCTCTTTTTAAACCAGCTATTCCCAATCACCAGTCCTTTTTCAGCACACAAAACTACAAGCTCTTCAACATTTCCATTTACAACACTGAACACCCCATGTATGCCAATTATTCCCTCAACTGCCACATTACTCACCTTTGCATTCAGATCACCCATCACTATAACCCGGTCTCGTGCATCAAAACTACTAACGCATTCATTCAGCTGCTCCCAAAACACTTGCCTATCATGATCTTTCTTTTCATGCCCAGGCGCATATGCACCAATAATCACCCATCTCTCTCCATCAACTTTCAATTTTACCCATATCAATCTAGAGTTTACTTTCTTACACTCTATCACATATTCCCCCCACTCCTGTTTCAGGAGTAGTGCTACTCCTTCCCTTGCTCTTGTCCTCTCACTAAACCCTGACTTTACCCCTAAGATATTCCCAAACCACTCTTCCCCTTTACCCTTGAACTTCGTTTAACTCTGAGCCAAAACATCCAGGTTCCTTTCCTCAAACATACTACCTATCGCTCCTTTTTTGTCATCTTGGTTACATCCACACACATGAGTATTTCGACGGTTTGTTGAATGTGTTTGATGATAGAATGGCAGATATAGGGGGTTTTGGTCGAGGTGGTGTGCAAAGTGAGAGGGTTAGGGAAAATGATTTGGTAAGCAGAGAAGAGGTAATAAAAGCTTTGGGGAAGATGAAAGCCGGCAAGGCAGCGGGTTTGGATGGTATTGCAGTGGAATTTAGTAAAAAAGGGGGTGACTGTATTGTTGACTGGTTGGTAAGGTTATTTAATGTATGTATGATTCATGGTGAGGTGCCTCAGGATTGGCGGAATTCATGCATAGTATTGCTGTACAAAGGCAAATGGGACAAAGGTGGGTGCTCAAATTACAGAGGCATAAGTTTGTTGAGTATTCCTGGTAAATTATATGGGAGGGTATTGATTTACAGGGTGAAGGCATGTACAGAGCATCAGATTGGGGAAGAGCAGTGTGGTTTCAGAAGTGGTAGAGGATGTGTCGATCAGGTATTTGCTTTGAAGAATGTATGTGAGAAATACTTAGAAAAGCAAATGGATTTGTATGTAGCATTTATGGATCTGGAGAAGGCATATGATAGAGCTGATAGAGATATTCTGTGGAAGGTATTAAGGATATATGGTGTGGGAGGCAAGTTGTTAGAAGCAGTGAAAAGTTTTTATCAAGGATGTAAAGCATGTGTACGTATACCAAGAGAGGAAAGTGATTGGTTCTAAGTGAATGTAGATTTGCGGCAGTGGTGTGTGATGTCTCCATGGTTGTTTAATTTGTTTATGGATGGGGTTGTTAGGGAGATGAATGCAAGAGTTTTGGAAAGAGGGGCAAGTATGCAGTCTGTTGTGGACGAGAGAGTTTGGGAAGTGAGTCAGTTGTTGTTCGCTGATGATACAGCGCTGTTGGCTGATTCATGTGAGAAACAGCAGAAGCTGGAGACTGAGTTTGGTAAAGTGTGTGAAAGAAGAAAGTTGAGAGTGAATGTGAATAAGAACAAGGTTATTAGGTACAGTAGGGCTGAGGGACAAGTCAATTGGGAGGTAAGTTTGAATGGAGAAAAACTGGAGGAAGTGTAGTATTTTAGATATCTGGGAGTGGATTTTTCAGCGGATGGAACCATGGAAGCGGAAGTGAATCATAGGGTGGGGGAGGGGCCGAAAATTCTTGGAGCGTTGAAGAATGTGTGGAAGTCGAGAACATTATCTCGGGAAACCAAAATGGCTATGTTTGAAGCAATAGTGGTTCTAACAAAGTTATATGGTTGAGAGGCGTGGGCTATGGATTGAGTTGTGCGGAGGAGAGTGGATGTACTGGAAATGAGATGTTTGAAGACAATATGTGGTGTGAGGTGGTTTGATCGAGTAAGTAATAATAGGGTAAGAGAGATGTGTGGTAATAAAATGAGTGTGGTTGAGAGAGCAGAAGAGGGTGTTTTGAAATAGTTTGGTTACATGGAAAGAAAGAGTGAGGAAAAATTGACAAAGAGGATACATGTGTCAGAGGTGGAGGGAACGAGAAGTGGGAGACCAAATTGGAGGTGGAAAGATGGAGTTAAAAAGATTTTGAGCGATCGGTGCCTGAACATGCAGGAGGGTGAAAGGCGTGCAAGGAAAAGAGTGAATTGGAACGATGTGGTATACCAGGGTCGACGTGCTATCAATGGATTGAACCAGGGCATGTGAAGCGTCTGGGGTCAAACCATGGAGTTCTGTGGGGCCTGGATGTTGAAAAGATGTTGTTTCGGTGCATTATTACATGACAGGTAGAGGCTGAGTGTGAACGAATGGGGCCTTTGTTGTCTTTTCCTAGCGCAACCTCGCACACATGATGGGGGAGGGGGATGTTATTTAGTGTATGGTGAGGTGGCGATGGGGATGAATAAAGGCAGACAGTATGAGTTGTGTACATGTGTATATATGTATATGTCTGTGTGTGTATGTATATGCATACGTTTAGATGTATAGGTATGTATATTTGCGTGTGTGGACGTGTATGTATATACATGTGTATGTGGGTGGGTTGGGCCATTCTTTCGTCTGTTTTCTTGCGCTACTTCGCTAACGCGGGAGACAGCGACAAAGCAAAATAAATATAAATAGAATATATATATATATATATATATATATATATATATATATGAACTCTGGTAAATATGCGTTACCTAATGGTTGCGTTATTCAACAAGTCTTAGCTGTGTCTCTTTCTTGTATATTAACTGACTGTTCTAAGATTTCTATCTTATTTCTGTATCTCCCATGATGACGCAATCATTACATAAAAGTGCATTTGGGAACGTATCATTTCATTTTTCTTGTGGTTTTATGCATATATTAGATCACTCGCGCCACTGTGACCTCTTGGTGTACATACATTTGTCTGTCCATCGATCTATTTGCCACATCATCGGAGCTGCGTGAGATTACAGGCCATCCTTCCCCCATCGAGATGAGGTTGAGACAAACGTGAAAATACTAGAAGTGTGTGTCTTTTAACCACCATGTGGTTTAGGCAGCCAGGTGCCCTACCCAGGGTTCGAATGCTTGTGCTGCGGTAAATACATTCATATAAATATAATTACATGTACAAATTCATACTTGCTCACCTTCATCCATTCCGGCTCCACACCGCTCTACAGAGTGAGGTAGCGCCAGGAAACAGACGAAGAAAGGCCACATCCGCTCACACTCATTCTCCAAATCTCCATATCCCTTAATCATATCTAGGTCCCGCAGATATTACAATAGCTGTGCCTCTTGTCTGCTTATGATAACCAGGCAGGATGAATGAAAAAGAACACAATCCTTTACATCTTGTATTCTCGCTCCAATCCAACAACAAAATGAAATACCTCTTGTGGCTAAACTCAGCGTTAAAACAAAACATCATATCTTTGCATAACACAACTAAAATGAATAAATTAATACTGTCACATCCTCTTTCCTTTTTTTCTTGTTTTCTTTTTCTTTTTTATACAAACTGTACAAGCATACAAAATATATACAAGAACCAATGACAAGATATTCACAGAGACATCTAATAATCGGCGACATAATCAGAGAATCTCTTAAGAGGCTTGACACATTTCTCTGACCTAGTTTTAAGTACACTGTCATTCATTACTGGAGTACCAGAGTTACTGACATGGTACACCTGTTTCTGAACATAATCGTGAAGGCCTTCATCTTTCACATTACCATCACCACTGGCCTCATCTTCCCTGACACCATTTAATCAGCTACATCTGTGAGAAGGTCACCAGGCATTATTCTCCCTGGAGACTCATATGAACGTCTCATGTGACACCTATTCTTTCGTAGTATTCCACCATCCTCCATTTCTACCTCATATGACCTGGCATCTAACTGTTTGGTTACAGTTACCTTCTTCCATCGCTTAACTCCAAGCCTAGATGGTAGAAGTCTGACAGTATCACCCTCACATAATTCAGGGAGGTCATTGTCAATGTTTATTCTGGAAACATTTCAGTTTATGTACCTCATTCTCTCCAACTTTACTATCTGGCTTCAGCAGATTTTCTACAATAGGTACAATAGTTTTCGTTCTCCTACACATCATTCTTTGAACAGATGTTTGTGGTGGTGCCCTGTGTGGGTGTGTTACTACTGTTCAGAAGAGATAAATATTGGTCTTCATCATTATATTCAGTCTTTCTTAACATAGTCTTAGCACCTTTGACAGTAGACTCAACCTTGCCATTTGCCTTGCTGTTGTAAGGCGAGATGGTCTTATGGATGACTCCCCATCTACTGGTGAACTTTGACATTGTTTCTGAGATCACTCGAGGATCATTATCACTTATCATTTCATCAGGAATACCATATATAGCACAGTGTGCCTTGATTTTAATAACAACAGATTGAGCAGTCTATCAATCTCCCAAAAGTTAGAAAAATAACACACAGTTAAGAGGTAATACTTGCCATTTAGTTCAAAAAGGTCAATGCCAAACATTTCCCATGTCTGTTAGGAAGCTAATGATTCATTAGGTTTCATTTGTAGGGCATATTTCATGAGACCTATAAGCCTCACAACACTGCACCAAGGATTTTATTAAAGCATTCAAGTTAGGCCAGTACACACTCCCCCTGGCTCTGCACAAACACCCTTCAATACCCAAATGACCAACATATATGTCCTTCTTTATCTCGGGTCGTAAATACTTTGAAGAGAAGACCATACACATAAAACTTCATCCCTCATGTCAAAATATGGCGGGACAACTCCAGGCAGTTGAGATTTCTTATTAGGCCAACCATGTTGAATAACACTTTTCAGAGTCTGCAATGTTTTGTCCCATTTAGTCTCTTGCCTTACTAAGTCTGTCTTATCACCAGCCATTGTTAGGAAAGTAATAGCATCAATTTCTTCAAACTCCTCGTCGGAGTCCCCATTTGATCAGGTAAGTAGGTTCTACTTAATGTGTCAACAATGAACATTGGGTTGCCCTTCATGTATCTTACTTCAGTGTCATATGCAAGGCCTCTTATAAGGATTGCCTGAAGCCTCTTTGGGGCCTTGTCTAAAGTCTTCAACAGAAAGCTTTCAAGCGGCTTGTGGTCTGTTTACACAATTACTGGTCTATCATATGTAAACTGGTGCCATATTTCTAGTGCCTTTACAATGGCAAGCAACTCTTTATAACAGAATACTGACTCTCTGTATCAGTCAGTGCCCTACCAGTGTAGCACAAAAGATGGTCTTCCTGCAACAATACTGCATCAACGCCCTTGTTGCTGACATCTGACTGTATTAAGTGTTTGCTGGTGTCAAATTACCTTTGAAATGGTGCTTTTGCCATTGAGCTTTTAATATCCTAAAATGCTTTAGCCTCCGCATTCCCCCATTTCCATTAAACATCCTTCCCCACCAGAAAGATAATAGGACGTAATAGAGTAGCTAAATTGGGCTCCCACCACTCCTGTTTCAGGAGTAGTGCTTCTCCTACCCTTGCTCTTGTCAACTGAATTTACTCCCAAGACATTGCCAAAACACTCTTCCCCCTTACATAGTGCCATTGTACAAAGGCAAATGGGATAAAAGTGAGTGCTCAAATTACAGAGGTATAAGTCTGTTGAGTACTGCTGGGAAATTATTTTGGAGGGTATTGATTGAGAGAGTGAAGGTATGTACAGAGCATCAGATTGGGGAAGAGCAGTGTGGTTTCAGAAGTGGTAGAAGATGTGTGTATCAGATGTTTCCTTTGAAGAATGTATATGTGAAATACTTAGAAAAGCAATGGATTTGCAAATAGCATTTATGGATCTGGAGATGGCATATGCTAGAGTTGATAGAGATGCTCTGTGGAAGTTATTAATAATATATGGTATGGGATGCAAGTTGTTACAAGCAGTGAAAAGTTTTTATCGGGATATAAGGCATGTGTACGTGTAGGAGGAGAGGCAAGTGATTGGTTCTCACTGAATGTTGGTTTGCGGCAGGGGTACGTGATGTCTCCAAGGTTGTTTAATTTGTTTATGGATGGGGTTGTTAGGGAGATGAATGCAAAAGTTTTGGAAAGAGGGGCAAGTATGCAGTTTACTGTGGATGAGAGAGCTTGGGAAGTGAGTCAGTTGTTGTTCGCTGATGATACAGCGCTGGTGGCTGATTCCGGTGAGAAACTGCAGAAGCTGGTGACTGAGTTTGGTAAAGTGTGTGAAAGAAGAAAACAGAGAGTAAATATGAATAAGCGAAAGGTTATTAGGTGAAGCAGGGTTGAGGGACAAGTCAGTTGGGAGGTAAGTTTGAATGGAGAAAAACTGGAGGAACTGAAGTGTTTTAGATATCTGTGAGTGGATTTGGCAGCAGATGGAACCATGGAAGCGGAAGTGAATCATAGGGTGGGGAAGGGGGCGAAAGTTCTGGGGGAGTTGAAAAATGTGTGGAAGTCGAGAACGTTATCTTGGAAAGCAAAAATGGGCACGTTTGAATGAATAGTGGTTCCAACAATATTATATGGTTGGCGAGGCGTGGGATATAGATAGAGTTGTGTGAAGGAGGGTGGATTTGCTGGAAATGAGATGTTTGAAGACAATATGTGGTGTGAGGTGGTTTGATCGAGTAAGTAATGAAAGGGTAAGAGAGATGTGTGGTAATAAAAAGAGTGTGGTTGAGAGAGCGGACGAGGATGTTTTGAAATGGTTTGGTCACGTGGAGGGAATGAATGAGGAAAAATTGACAAAGAGGATATATGTGTCAGAGGTGGAGGGATCGAGGAGTAGTGGGAGACCAAATTGGAGGTGGAAAGGATGGAGTGAAAAAGATTCTGAGTGATCGGGGCCTGACCATGCAGGAGGGTTAAAGGCTTGGAAGGAATAGAGTGCATATGCACTAATAATCACCCATCTCTTTCCATCCACTTTCAGTTTTACCCATTTCAATCTAGAGTTTACTTTCTTACACTCTATCAGATACTTTCACCAATCCTGTTTCAGGAGTAGTGCTACTCCTTCCTTGCTCTTGTCCTCTCACTAACTCCTGACTTTATTTCCAAGACATTTCCAAACCACTCTTCCCCTTTACCCATGATCTTCGTTTCACTCAGAGCCAAAACATCCAGGTTCCAATCCAAAAAATTACCACCTATCCCTCCTTTTTTCTCATCTTGGTTACATCCACACACATTTAGACACCCCAGTCTGAGCCTTCGAGGAGTAGAGGAAGGTTTTCAGCCCCCTGCTCCCGTCTCCTTTAGTCGCCTCCTACGAAACGTGAGGAATGTGTGGGAAGTATATATATACATATATATATACTTATATATATATATATATATATATACTTATATATATATATATATATATATATATATATATATATATATATATATATATATATATATATATATATATATATATATATATATATATATATATATATATGTATATATATATGAAGAATGTATGTGAGAAATACTTAGAAAAGCAAATGGATTTGTATGTAGCATTTATGGATCTGGAGAAGGCATATGATAGAGTTGATAGAGATGCTCTGTGGAAGGTATTAAGAATATATGGTGTGGGAGGCAAGTTGTTAGAAGCAGTGAAAAGTTTTTATCGAGGATGTAAGGCATGTGTACGTGTAGGAAGAGAGGAAAGTGATTGGTTCTCAGTGAATGTAGGTTTGCGGCACGGGTGTGTGATGTCTCCATGGTTGTTTAATTTGTTTATGGATGGGGTTGTTAGGGAGGTAAATGCAAGAGTCCTGGAAAGAGGGGCAAGTATGAAGTCTGTTGGGGATGAGAGAGCTTGGGAAGTGAGTCAGTTGTTGTTCGCTGATGATACAGCGCTGGTGGCTGATTCATGTGAGAAACTGCAGAAGCTGGTGACTGAGTTTGGTAAAGTGTGTGGAAGAAGAAAGTTAAGAGTAAATGTGAATAAGAGCAAGGTTATTAGGTACAGTAGGGTTGAGGGTCAAGTCAATTGGGAGGTGAGTTTGAATGGAGAAAAGCTGGAGGAAGTGAAGTGTTTTAGATATCTGGGAGTGGATCTGTCAGCGGATGGAACCATGGAAGCGGAAGTGAATCATAGGGTGGGGGAGGGGGCGAAAATTTTGGGAGCCTTGAAAAATGTGTGGAAGTCGAGAACATTATCTCGGAAAGCAAAAATGGGTATGTTTGAAGGAATAGTGGTTCCAACAATGTTGTATGGTTGCGAGGCGTGGGCTATGGATAGAGTTGTGCGCAGGAGGATGGACGTGCTGGAAATGAGATGTTTGAAGACAATATGTGGTGTGAGGTGGTTTGATCGAGTAAGTAACGTAAGGGTAAGAGAGATGTGTGGAAATAAAAAGAGCGTGGTTGAGAGAGCAGAAGAGGGTGTTTTGAAATGGTTTGGGCACATGGAGAGAATGAGTGAGGAAAGATTGACCAAGAGGATATATGTGTCGGAGGTGGAGGGAACGAGGAGAAGAGGGAGACCAAATTGGAGGTGGAAAGATGGAGTGAAAAAGATTTTGTGTGATCGGGGCCTGAACATGCAGGAGGGTGAAAGGAGGGCAAGGAATAGAGTGAATTGGAGCGATGTGGTATACAGGGGTTGACGTGCTGTCAGTGGATTGAGTCGGGGCATGTGAAGCGTCTGGGGTAAACCATGGAAAGCTGTGTAGGTATGTATATTTGCGTGTGTGGACGTGTGTATGTACCTGTGTATGGGGGGGGGGGGGGTTGGGCCATTTCTTTCGTCTGTTTCCTTGCGCTACCTCGCAAACGCGGGAGACAGCGACAAAGTATAAAAAAAAAAAAAAAAATATATATATATAAATATATATAAATATATATATCTTTTCTTTCTTTCAAACTATTCGCCATTTCCCGCGTTAGCAAGGTAGCGTTAAGAACAGAGGACTGGGCCTCTGAGGGAATATCCTCACATGGCCCCCTTCTCTGTTCCTTCTTTTGGAAAATTAAAAAAAACCGAGAGGGGAGGATTTCCAGCCCCCCCGCTCCCAAATATATATATATATATATATATATATATATATATATATATATATGTATATATATATATATATATATATATATATATATATATATATATATATATATATATATATATATATATATATATATATATATATATATATATATATAAAGGAGGTTTTATATATATATATATATATATATATATATACATATATATATATATATATATATATATATATATATATATATATATATATATACTTTTTTTTTTTCTTTTTTTTTTTTGCTTTGTCGCTGTCTCCCGCGTTTGCGAGGTAGCGCAAGGAAACAGACGAAAGAAATGGCCCAACCCACCCCTATACACATGTATATACATACGTCCACACACGCAAATATACATACCCACACAGGTTTCCATGGTTTACCCCAGACGCTTCACATGCCTTGATTCAATCCACTGACACCACGTCAACCCCGGTATACCACATCGCTCCAATTCACTCTATTCCTTGCCCTCCTTTCACCCTCCTGCATGTTCAGGCCCCGATCACACAAAATCTTTTTCACTCCATCTTTCCACCTCCAATTTGGTCTCCCTCTTCTCCTCGTTCCCTCCACCTCCGACACATATATTCTCTTGGTCAATCTTTCCTCACTCATTTTCTCCATGTGCCCGAACCATTTCAAAACACCCTCTTCTGCTCTCTCAACCACGCTCTTTTTATTTCCACACATCTCTCTTACCCTTACGTTACTTACTCGATCAAACCACCTCACACCACACATTGTCCTCAAACATCTCATTTCCAGCACATCCATCCTCCTGCGCACAACTCTATCCATAGCCCACGCCTCGCAACCATACAACATTGTTGGAACCACTATTCCTTCAAACATACCCATTTTTGCTTTCCGAGATAATGTTCTCGACTTCCACACATTCTTCAAGGCTCCCAGAATTTTCGCCCCCTCCCCCACCCTATGATACACTTCCGCCTCCATGGTTCCATCCGCTGCCAGATCCACTCCCAGATATCTAAAACACTTCACTTCCTCCAGTTTTTCTCCATTTAAACTCACCTCCCAATTGACTTGACCCTCAACCCTACTGTACCTAATAACCTTGCTCTTATTCACATTTACTCTTAACTTTCTTCTTCCACACACTTTACCAAACTCAGTCACCAGCTTCTGCAGTTTCTCACATGAATCAGCCACCAGCGCTGTATCATCAGCGAACAACAACTGACTCACTTCCCAAGCTCTCTCATCCCCAACAGACTTCATACTTGCCCCTCTTTCCAAAACTCTTGCATTCACCTCCCTAACAACCCCATCCATAAACAAATTAAACAACCATGGAGACATCACACACCCGTGCCGCAAACCTACATTCACTGAGAACCAATCACTTTCCTCTCTTCCTACACGTACACATGCCTTACATCCTCGATAAAAACTTTTCACTGCTTCTAACAACTTGCCTCCCATACCATATATTCTTAATACCTTCCACAGAGCATCTCTATCAGCTCTATCATATGCCTTCTCCAGATCCATAAATGCTACATACAAATCCATTTGCTTTTCTAAGTATTTCTCACATACATTCTTCAAAGCAAACACCTGATCCACACATCCTCTACCACTTCTGAAACCACACTGCTCTTCCCCAATCTGATGCTCTGTACATGCCTTCACCCTCTCAATCAATATCCTCCCATATAATTTACCAGGAATACTCAACAGACTTATACCTCTGTAATTTGAGCACTCACTCTTATCCCCTTTGCCTTTGTACAATGGCACTATGCACGCATTCCGCCAATCCTCAGGCACCTCACCATGAGTCATACATTAAATAACCTTACCAACCAGTCAACAATACAGTCACCCCCTTTTTTAATAAATTCCGCTGCAATACCATCCAAACCTACTGCCTTGCCGGCTTTCATCTTCCGCAAAGCTTTTACTACCTCTTCTCTGTTTACCAAATCATTTTCCCTAACCCTCTCACTTTGCACACCACCTCGACCAAAACACCCTTTATCTGCCACTCTATCATCAAACACATTCAACAAACCTTCAAAATACTCACTCCATCTCCTTCTCACATCACCACTACTTGTTATCACCTCCCCATATATATATATATATATATATATATATATATATATATATATATATATATATATATATATATATATATAAAGAGGTAAAATGGTTCCTCCAATAGGAATGGAGAGGTGTTTGGACGATTTTTGCAGGGAAGTAGTGCAAACGGCTGGGAGATGTATAAAAGAAAGCTGCAGGAAGTCAAGAGAAAACCACAAGAGGTGAAAACGAGGGCCAATGAGTGTTGGGGAGAAAGAATATCATTAAATCTTAGGGGAGATAAAAAGATGTTTTGAATGGAGATAAATAACGTGCGTAAGAGAAGAGAGGGAATGAGAACATCGAAGAAGGGGGGCAAATGAGGAGGTTATAAGAAGTTGTGATGAAGTGAAAAGGAGATGGAGTGAAGATTTTCAAAGTTTGTTGCATGTGATTAATGATAGAGTGGCAGATATAGGGTGTTTTGGTCGGAGTGGTGTGCGAAGTGAGAGGGTCAGGAATATTGGTTTGGTAAATAGAGAAGAGGTATTGAAAGCTTTACGGAAGATGAAATACTGGAAAGCGGCGGGTTTGGATGGTATTGTAGTGGAATTCATTGAGAAAGGGGGTGAATGTGTTATTGATTGGTTGGTAAGGATATTCATTGTATGTGTGGTTCATGGTGAATTGCATCATAGTGACATTGTACAAAGGCAAAGGGGATAGAGGTGAGTGTTCAAATTACAGAGATATAGGTTTGTTTAGTATTCCTGGAAAAATAGATGGGAGGGTATTGATTGAGAGGGTAAAGGTATGTACAGAGCATCAGAATGGGGATGAGCAGTGTGGTTTCAGATGTGGTCGAGGGGGTGTGGATCAGGTGTTTGCTTTGAAGAATATATGTGAAAATACTTTGAATAACAGATAGATTTGTAAATAGCATTTATGGATCTGGAGAAGGCATATGATAGGGTGGACAGAAAAGCTTTGTGGAAAGCTCTAAGAGTATATGGTGTGGGAGGTAAGTTGCTAGAAGCAGTGAAACGTTTTTACCAAGGAAAGTGATTGGTTCCCAGTGAATGTCGGTTTGCGGCAAGGGTGTGCGTGATGTCTCCATGGTTGTTTAACGTGTTTATGGTTGGGGTGGTTAGGGAGGTAAATGCAAGAGTTTTAGAGAGAGGGTCAAATATGCAGTCTGTTGTGGATAAGAGGGCTTGGAAAGTGAGTCAGTTGTTGTTCGTTAATAATAGAGTGCTGGTGGCTGATTGGGATGAGAAATGTAGAAGTTGGTGACTGAGTTTGGAAATGTGTGTGAAAGAAGAAATTTGATAGTAAATGTGAATAAGAGCAAGGTTCTTAGGTTCAGTAGGGTTAAGGGACAAGATGTTGGGAGGTACGTTTGAATGGAGAAAAACTTGAGTAAGTGAAGTGTTTTTAGATATCTGGGAATGTACGTACCACCGGATGGAACGATACAAGTGGAAGTGAGTCACAGGGCGGGGGAGGGGGGACGAAGGTTCTGGGAGCGTTGAAAAGTACGTGGAAGGCGGGAACGTTATATCGGAGAATTAAAAATAGGTATGTTTGAAGGAATAGTGGTTCCAAAGATGTTATAAGGTTGCGAGGCATGGACTATAGATAGGGTTGTGCGGAGGAGGGTGGATCTGTTGCAAATAGAATGTTTAAGGACAATATGTGGTGTGAGGTGGTTTGATCGAGTAAGTAAGGAAAAGGTAAGAGATTTTTTTTTTTTTTTATTATACTTTGTCGCTGTCTCCCGCGTTTGCGAGGTAGCGCAAGGAAACAGACGAAAGAAATGGCCCAACCCCCCCCATACACATGTATATACATACGTCCAAACACGCAAATATACATACCTACACAGCTTTCCATGGCTTACCCCAGACGCTTCACATGCCTTGATTCAATCCACTGACAGCACGTCAACCCCGGTATACCACATCGCTCCAATTCACTCTATTCCTTGCCCTCCTTTCACCCTCCTGCATGTTCAGGCCCCGATCACACAAAATCTTTTTCACTCCATCTTTCCACCTCCAATTTGGTCTCCCTCTTCTCCTCGTTCCCTCCACCTCCGACACATATATCCTCTTGGTCAATCTTTCCTCACTCATCCTCTCCATGTGCCCAAACCACTTCAAAACACCCTCTTCTGCTCTCTCAACCACGCTCTTTTTATTTCCACACATCTCTCTTACCCTTACGTTACTCACTCGATCCAAATACCTCACACCACACATTGTCCTCAAACATCTTATTTCCAGCACATCCATCCTCCTGCGCACAACTCTATCCATAGCCCACGCCTCGCAACCATACAACATTGTTGGAACCACTATTCCTTCAAACATACCCATTTTTGCTTTCCGAGATAATGTTCTTGACTTCCAGACATTCTTCAAGGCCCCCAGAATTTTCGCCCCCTCCCCCACCCTATGATCCACTTCCGCTTCCATGGTTCCATCCGCTGCCAGATCCACTCCCAGATATCTAAAACACTTCACTTCCTCCAGTTTTTCTCCATTCAAACTCACCTCCCAATTGACTTGACCCTCAACCCTACTGTACCTAATAACCTTGCTCTTATTCACATTTACTCTTAACTTTCTTCTTCCACACACTTTACCAAACTCAGTCACCAGCTTCTGCAGTTTCTCACATGAATCAGCCACCAGCGCTGTATCATCAGCGAACAACAACTGACTCACTTCCCAAGCTCTCTCATCCCCAACAGACTTCATACTTGCCCCTCTTTCCAAAACTCTTGCATTTACCTACCTAACAACCCCATCCATAAACAAATTAAACAACCATGGAGACATCACACACCCCTGCTGCAAACCTACATTCACTGAGAACCAATCACTTTCCTCTCTTCCTACACGTACACATGCCTTACATCCTCGATAAAAACTTTTCACTGCTTCTAACAACTTTCCTCCCACACCATATATTCTTAATACCTTCCACAGAGCATCTCTATCAACTCTATCATATGCCTTCTCCAGATCCATAAATGCTACATACAAATCCATTTGCTTTTCTAAGTATTTCTCACATACATTCTTCAAAGCAAACACCTGATCCACACATCCTCTACCACTTCTGAAACCACACTGCTCTTCCCCAATCTGATGCTCTGTACATGCCTTCACCCTCTCAATCAATACCCTCCCATATAATTTACCAGGAATACTCAACAAAGTTATACCTCTGTAATTTGAGCACTCACTCTTATCCCCTTTGCCTTTGTACAATGGCACTATGCACGAATTCCGCCAATCCTCAGGCACCTCACCATGAGTCATACATACATTAAATAACCTTACCAACCAGTCAACAATACAGTCACCCCCTTTTTTAATAAATTCCACTGCAATACCATCCAAACCTGCTGCCTTGCCGGCTTTCATCTTCCGCAAAGCTTTCACTACCTCTTCTCTGTTTACCAAATCATTTTCCCTAACCCTCTCACTTTGCACACCACCTCGACCAAAACACCCTATATCTGCCACTCTATCATCAAACACATTCAACAAACCTTCAAAATACTCACTCCATCTCCTTCTCACATCACCACTACTTGTTATCACCTCCCCATTTGCGCCCTTCACTGAAGTTCCCATTTGCTCCCTTGTCTTACGCACTTTATTTACCTCCTTCCAGAACATCTTTTTATTCTCCCTAAAATTTAATGATACTCTCTCACCCCAACTCTCATTTGCCCTTTTTTTCACCTCTTGCACCTTTCTCTTGACCTCCTGTCTCTTTCTTTTATACATCTCCCACTCAATTGCATTTTTTCCCTGCAAAAATCGTCCAAATGCCTCTCTCTTCTCTTTCACTAATACTCTTACTTCTTCATCCCACCACTCACTACCCTTTCTAATCAACCCACCTCCCACTCTTCTCATGCCACAAGCATCTTTTGCGCAATCCATCACTGATTCCCTAAATACATCCCATTCCTCCCCCACTCCCCTTACTTCCATTGTTCTCACCTTTTTCCATTCTGTACTCAGTCTCTCCTGGTACTTCCTCACACAGGTCTCCTTCTCAAGCTCACTTACTCTCACCACCCTCTTCACCCCAACATTCACTCTTCTTTTCTGAAAACCCATACAAATCTTCACCTTAGCCTCCACAAGATAATGATCAGACATCCCTCCAGTTGCACCTCTCAGCACATTAACATCCAAAAGTCTCTCTTTCGCACGCCTGTCAATTAACACGTAATCCAATAACGCTCTCTGGCCATCTCTCCTACTTACATAAGTATACTTATGTATATCTCGCTTTTTAAACCAGGTATTCCCAATCATCAGTCCTTTTTCAGCACATAAATCTACAAGCTCTTCACCATTTCCATTTACAACACTGAACACCCCATGTATACCAATTATTCCCTCAACTGCCACATTACTCACCTTTGCATTCAAATCACCCATCACTATAACCCGGTCTCGTGCATCAAAACCACTAACACACTCATTCAGCTGCTCCCAAAACACTTGCCTCTCTTGATCTTTCTTCTCATGCCCAGGTGCATATGCACCAATAATCACCCACCTCTCTCCATCAACTTTCAGTTTTACCCATATTAATCGAGAATTTACTTTCTTACACTCTATCACATACTCCCACAACTCCTGTTTCTGGAGTATTGCTACTCCTTCCCTTGCTCTTGTCCTCTCACTAACCCCTGACTTTACTCCCCAGACATTCCCAAACCACTCTTCCCCTTTACCCTTGAGCTTCGTTTCACTCAGAGCCAAAACATCCAGGTTCCTTTCCTCAAACATACTACCTATCTCTCCTTTTTTCACATCTTGGTTACATCCACACACATTTAGGCACCCCACTCTGAGCCTTCGAGGAGGATGAGCACTCCCCGCGTGACTCCTTCTTCTGTTTCCCATTTTAGAAAGTTAATACAAGGAGGGGAGGATTTCTGGCCCCCCGCTCCCGTCCCCTCTAGTCGCTTTCTACGACACGCGAGGAATACGTGGGAAGTATTCTTTAACCCCTATCCCCAGGGATAATATACATATATATATATATACATATACACATACACACACATACACATACATACGCACACATACACACACACACACATACATATATATACATATGAAAAATGTACGAAACAATTTAGAAAACTGAAACTTCTAGCTTGAAATGAATGAAAAAAATGAATGTCACATAATGGTTCACCTCTGGCTATGGAAAAAAGGAAATGTATGATTTATTTACACAAACGTCAATAGCAGTTCTCATCAATTTAACCACTGTATCAATAAGCTTCAATGTCTAAGCTACATTTTTCTCCAATTTCACTATTTTCCTTCACATTTTCAATGTAAGAGATATGTGTGGTAATAAAAAGAGAGTGTTAGAAAGAGCAGAAAGTGTTTTAAAATGTTTTTGACATATGGAGAGAATCAGTGAGGAAAGATTGACAAAGAGGATATATGTGTCAGAGATGAAGGGAAGAAGCGGGAGACCAAATTGGAGGTGGAAGGATGGAGTGAAAAGATTTTGGGCGATCGGGGCTTGAACATACAGGAGGGTAAAAGGCGTGCAAAGGAATAGAGTGAATTGGAACGATGTGATATACCCGGGTTGATGTGCCGTCAATGGATTGATCCAGGGCATGTGAAGCTAGCTAGCTCTGATTTAAATTCATCCTCAAGTTTCTTCTTTCACACTCTTTACCAAACAAAGTCACCAACTTCTGGAGTTCCTCATCCGAATCAGCCACCAGTGCTCTATCATCAACGAATAACAAATGACTCACTTCCCAAACCCTCTCATCCAAAACAGACATCATACTTGCCCCTCTCTCCAAAACTCTTGCATTCACCTCCCTAACGACCCCATCGATAAAAAAAATTAACTAGAGAGACATCACCCATCGCTGTCGAAAACCGACATTCACTGGAAACCAATCACTCTTCTTTCCTCCTACTCGCGCACATGCCTTACATCCTTGGTGAAAACTTTTCACTGCTTCTAGCAACTTTCCTCCCACACCATATACTCTTAAAACCTTCCACAAAGCATCTCTATCAACCTTTTCATATGTCATCTACAGATCCGTAAATGCTACATATGAATCCATTTGTTTTTCTAGGTATTTCTTAAATACATTCTTCAAAGCAAACACCTGATCCACGCATCCTCTGCCACTTCTGAAACCACACTAGTCTTCCCTAACCTGATGCTCTCTACATGCCTTTACCTTCTCAATTGAATTGAATCAAATTTCCCAGGAATACTCAAAAAACTTATGCCTCTGTAATTTGAACACTCACTTTTATCCCTTTTGCCTTTGTACAATGGAACTATGCATGCATTCCGCCAATCCTCATGCACTTCACCATAATCCATACATGCACTGAATAACCTTACCAACCAATCTATAACACAGCCACCCCTTTTCTTAATAAATTCCACTGCAATACCATCCAAACCCGCCGCCTTGCAAGATTTCATATTCCGCAAAGCTTTCAATACCTCTTCTCTGTTTACCAAAACACCCTATATCTGCCACTCTATCATCAAACACATTCAACAAATCTTCAAAATACTCACTCCATCTCCTTCTCACTTCATCACTACTTGCTATTACCTCCCCATTTGCCCCCTTCACGCACCGTATTTATTCTTAGCATTTCTCACATACATTCTTCAAAGCAAACACCTGATCCATACATCCTCTACCACTTCTGAAACCACAATGCCCTTCCCCAATCTGATGCTCTGTACATGCCTTCACCCTCCCAATCAATACTCTCCCATATAATTTACCAGGAATACTCAACAAACTTATACCTCTGTAATTTGAACACTCACATTTATCCCTTTGCCTTTGTACAATGGCACTATGCACGCATTCCGCCAATCCTCAGGCCATTGACCATAACCATACATACATAGAATATCCTCACCAACCAGTCAACAACATAATCATCCCCTTTTTTGATAGATTCCACTGCAATGGATGGTAATCCAAACCCGACGCCCTGCCGGCATTCATGTTCCGCATAGCTTTCACTATTAGTTCTCCGGTTACCAATCCATTCTCCCTGACCCTCTCACTTCGCACACCACCTCGAACAAAACACCCTATACCTGACACTCTATCATCAAACACATTCAACAAACCTTCAAAATACTCACTCCATCTCCTTCTCACTTCATCACTACTTGTTATTACCTCCCCTTTAGCCACCCTTCACCGATGTTTCTATTTGTTCTCTTGAATTACGCAACCCACCCACCCTCAACCCACGCACATATACATACCTATACAGTCAAACGTATACATAAATATACATACACACACGTATACATGTTTACTAAAGTATATATTCGCCACCGCACAACACACGAAATAGCTACCCCCGCTCCCCCACCCCTTCCTGCGAGGTAGCGCTAAGAGGAGACAATAAAGGCCACATTCGTTCATACTCAGTCTCTAGCTGTCATGTATAATGCACCGAAACCACAGCTCCCTTTCCGCATCCAGGCTCCACAGACCTTTCCATGGTTTACCCAAAACGCTTCACATGCCATGGTTCAATCCATTGACATCACGTCGATCCCGGTATACCACATCGTTCCTGTTCACTCTATTCCTTGCACGCCTTTCATCCTCCTGTATGTTCCGGCCCCGATTGCTCAAAATCTTTTTCACTCCACCCTTCCACCTCCAATTTGGTCTCCCGCTTCTCCTCGTTCCGTCTACCTCTGACACATATATCTTCTTTGTCGATCTTTCCTCACTCATTCTTTCCATGTGAACAAACCTTTTCTTCTCTCTCAACCGCCCTCTTTTTATTACCACACATCTCTCTTACCTTTTATTACTTACCCGCGCAACATATTGTCCTCAAACATTTCATTTCCAACACTTCAACACTCCTCCAAAGAACCCTATCTATAGCCCATGCTTCGCAACCATACAACATTGCACTTTTCCTTCAAACATACCCATTATTGCTCTCCGAGATAACGTTCTCGCCTTCCATACATTCTTCAACCCTCCCGGAACCTTCGCCCCCTCCCCCACCCTGTGACCCACTTCTGCTTCCATGGATCCATCCGCTGCTAAATCCACTACCAGATATCGAAAGCATTTCACTTTCAGTTTTTCTTCATTCGAACTTACCTTCCAATTAACTTGTCCCTTAACCTTACTGAACCTAACAACCTTGCTCTTATTCACATTTACTCTCAACTTTCTTCTTTCTCACACTTTACCAAACTTAGTCACCAACTTCTGCATTTTCTCACCCAAATCAGCCACCAGCGTTGTATCATCAGCGAACAACAACTTCCCAAGCCCTCTCATCTACAGCAGAATGCATACTTGCCCCTCTCTCTAAAACTCTTGCACTCACTTCCCTAACCACCCCATCCATAAACAAATAAAACAACCATGGGGACATCACGCACCTCTGCCGCAAACCGACTTTCACTGGGAACCAATCACCTTCCTCTCTTCCTACTCGCACACATGCCCTACATCCTCGATAAAAACTTTTCAATAATTCTAGCAACTTTCCTCTTACACCATATACTCTTAATACCTTCCACAAAGCATCTCTACTAACCCTATCATATACCTTCTCTCTATAAATGCTACATAAAAGTCCATTTTTTTCTAAATATTTCTCAAACATATTCTTCAAAGCAAATACATGATTAACACATCCTTACCAATTCTGAAACTACAATGTTCTTCCCCACTCTGATGTTTTGTACATGCCTTCACCCACTCAATCAATACCCTCCCATATAATTTCCCAGGAATACTCAACAAACTTACATCTCTGTAATTCAAACGCTCACCTTGATCCCCTTTGCCTTTGTACAATGGCTCTATGTACCCATTCCGCCAATCCTCAGGCACTTCACCACGAACCATACGTACATTGAATATCCTTACCAATCAATCAACAACACAGTCATTCCCTTTTTATATTTATTCTACTGCAATACCATCAAAACCCGCCGCCTTGCAAGCTTCATGTTCCGCTAAGCTTTCACTACCTCTTCTATATTTACCAAACAATTCTCCCGGCCCTCTCACTTCGCACACCACCTAGACCAAAACATCATATATCTACCACTATATCATGAAACACATTCAGCAAACCTTCAAAGTACTCATTTCATCTCCTCACTTCATCACTACTTGTTATTACCTCCCCATTAGCCCTCTTCACCAGTGTTTCAATTTGTTCTCTTGTCTTACGCACTTTACTTACCTCCTTCCAAGACATCTTTTGATTCTCCCTAAAATTTGATTATACTCTCTCACCCCAACTCTTATTTGCCCTCTCTTTCCACTCCTGCACCTTTCTCTTGACCTGCTGCCGCTTTCTTTTATAAATCTCCCAGTCATTTGTACTACTTTCCTGCAAGAATCGTCCAAACACTTCTCTCTTTTCTTTCACTAACAATCTTACTTCTTCATCCCACCACTTACTACCCTTTCTAATCTGCCCACCTCCTACCTTTCTCATGCCACAAGCATCTTTTGTGCAAGCCATCAATGCTTCCCTAAATACATCCTATTTGTACCCCACTTCCCTTACGTCATTTGCTTTCACCTTTTACAATTCTACACTCAATCTCTCCTGGTACTTCCTCACATAAATCTCCTTTCCAAGCTCACTTACTCTCACCACTCTCTTCTCCCTAACAATCTCTCCTTTTTTTCTGAAAACCTCTAGAAATCTTCACCTTAGCCTCCACAAGATAATGATCAGATATCCCTCCAGTTGCTCCTCTCAGATGCATCCAAAAGCCTCTCTTTCACGCACCTATCAATTAACACGTAATCCAATAACGCTCTCTGGCCATCTCTCCTACTCACAAACGTATACTTTTGTAAGTATCTCTTTTCAAACAAGGTATTCCCAATCGCCAGTCCTTTTTCAGTACACAAATCCACAAGCTCCTCACCATTTCCATTTACGACAATGAACACCCCATGTAAACCAATTATACCCCTAACTGCCACATTACTCACCTTTGCATCACTACAACCCGGTCTCGTACATCAAAACTGATAAAGCACTCATTCAGCTGCTCCCAAAACACTTACCTCTCATGCTCTTTCTTCTCATGACCAGGTGCATATCCACTTGCGGTTTTACCTACATCAATCTAGAGTTGCCTTTCCTACAACTCTTGCTTCAGGAGTATTGCTACTCCTTCCTTTGCTCCTGTCCGCTCACCAACCCCTGACTTTACTCTCAAAACACTCCCAAACCACTCTTCGCCTTTACCCTTGAGCTTCATTTCACTCAGAGCCAAAACATCCAGGTTCCTTTCCTCAAACTTACTACCTATCTCTCCTTTCTTCTCGTCTTGGTTACATCCACACACGTTCAGACACCCCAGTCTGATACTTGGAGGAGGATGAGCAGTCCCCGCGTGACTCCTTCTTCTGTATCCCTCTTTAGAAAGTTAAATACAAAGAGGGGAGGGTTTCTAGCCCTCCGGTCCCGCCCCCTTTAGTTGCCTTCTATGACACGCGGGGAAGGTACGAACCTGTTTTGTCTATGTTACAAGACTTTTTATCATTAGGTAAGCCACGCGGTGATCTGGGGGCTCCCAAGAGATTCCTCGGCTAGTCCTACGACTACTTGGCATCTCACACACCTCACGCCAAGAGGCCAAATTAGCTACGTATGTAGCAATCGCCCACTAACTATTCTTCAGGTAAGATTGTCCAGTGACCTGGGGTCAGCCACTAGGTCATGCCTGTGAAAGGTCCCCTACCCATCCTGGTTGCGTCGTCAGAGATGCAGGGCTGGGCCTGTAGACAATATGAGGGCCGGTCCTTAGGACTGTAGCCAATCACGTCGGGATGAGGGCGTGACAATCAGTCTTAACTGATCTAGAGTAATTGTGGATTGCACCTGCTACCGTAGCGGAAAGTGGTAGGTCAAGGCGGGGTGGGCCGCTCCCAGCTGGCTGCCTCTCTAAATAAAATGCCTCGACGCCAGGCTGACCGATTGATTCTTTCAGTAGTCTTGTATTTCGCAGGTAAGGTTGGTTTTCCTTGTCTCAACCCTTAGCCACTTCGGCCAACTGCTGCCCTAGATTGTAAGATTTTAGACTGTGTCGGGTCTGAGTGTAACTATTATAACTTGTCATAGAATTGCTCAACGAATAAGTGTATCGTATATCATGTTTCTATAGTCAAATTGTCATAAAAGAAAGAGATCTCCTGGTTTGAAATCTTACCTCGAATGTGGGAAGTGGAATGTTGGATGTTAAGTGTTAACGAAATATTTGTACCCGAGTAATGTGCTTTTGTTATCTTGTATTCTTTATTTTTTGTATTGTTTGTAGATTTAAGCATGGTGTTTGCCGTCATTCCATAACGTTAAGATAGCGTTATCCAGTGTGCGTAACAAAATAATTGGCGTCCTCGATAGGAGTTTGTAACAAATAAATTGACGACCCTGCCAGGATTTGACCGTAACATAAAATTGGCGACCTTGGCCGAGGATTTTTCTTGCCTTGACGGAATCTCCTTCCTAGATACGTTAATCATGCCGTTGATCAGTGACGCTGACGTTGAACGTTTCTGTACATCTGAGCCCTCTCCCAGCAATATCAGATTTTCAACAGCTGACGAGTTAAGGCTTGTTGAAGATATAAGTGGCGTTCGACCAGAATTGTCACAGAGTTGGAGACTTTATTAATGAGTCAGTTGGCGAGCAGATCGTATATGCTGCGCCTAATGTTGGAATTAGTGTTGTCAATACCCTCCCATCATCGAACCTTTAGTTACTCCTCTCTAGAGATGCTAACGTTTATCCTGAATGCTTGCAACTTCAACTAGAGGTCGCTAATTTTAATGCAAAGGTGCGAATAGAAGACGCGAAGATTGAACAGGCTAAGCTAGCGCTGGAACAGATGAAATTACGACAGGAAGCGTCGCAGTCAGTACCAGTATTTGATTTCACGAGACACGCAAGTGTTTTACAAAAATTCTTTGAAAATGATGTAACAAAATTTTTCCGTACGTTTGCAAATATTGACAATCAGCTCTCTTGGCTAAAGTCGTCTTGGTCGATATTGCTGCAATCTGTTCTCGTTGGTAAGGCTCTGACTGCATACGCCGCATTGCCTAGTAACCAGTGTACTGATATCGAGGTCGTGAAGGATGTTGTGCTGAAAGCTTATGAGTTATCTCCAGAAGCTTACAGACGTAAGTTTAGAGCTAGGAGTAAGAGTCCTTATCAGACCTATGTGGAGTATTTTCGCGAAAAGGGCGATTTATGCACGCAGTGGCTACGCTCCGAAAAATTTGAGTTTGCGGAAATTAGAGAATTAATAATACTTGAAGAATGTAAGAATAGTGTACCCCTAAAGTGCTTATTTATCTAACTGATCGAAAAGTGTAGTCTGTTGACAAGGCTGGGGTACTTGCGGATCAGTACGCGCTGACTCACCAACTTGGTACGGAGACACGTTCGAAGGGTTTCGATGGTAATGGAAATTACAGTAATATTGTAACCCCACCTGAATCTGCTCCCTTGCCGGAGGCTCCTAGGAGTCAGAGGGTTAAGGCATGTTTTAATAGTGGCAAGGTTGGGCACCAGGTGAGGGATTGCTGAGCTTGAGTGAATGAATCCAGAGACACTACCAAGGTAGGCCGGTGAGTCTCTTCTTAACTTTAGGGCCACCTAGTAATGTAAGTGAGGCTAACCCTGCTCTTAGGAAAGTAGGGGGCTGCGAGAGTGGTAATCAGTCTGTAGTAGAGGATCCGTTTCGTGGAAACTATAATGCGTTCCTGTTTAAGGGCTATGTTAGTAGATGTGGAGTAAGAAGAAAAGTGGCCGTAATAAGGGATTCTGGTGCGCTGCGGTCCCTGATGCTGGATGGCATAGTGCCGCGAGGAGAGTCTGGAGACCGAGTCTTGTTAGATGGGCTGTGGAGACACAAGGAAGCTTCACTATTCAGTGTGCGTATAAAAACATCTCTTCACAGGCTATGCTCTTCTGGGGATTGTAAATAGTCTGTTTGTCTCAGGAATGGACTTTGTGTTAAGCTATGACCTGGTGGGTGGAAAGATGATTCCAGCGTCGGTGTTGCCTACGGGCCGGTGGAGTTCCTGGAGACAGCGCAAGTTGAGAGAGGTACCAGAGACAGTCCCCGAGTACGAAGATGCCAGGTCCATGGCAGCTGGCACGGCAGGCTGTGTGCCCGAGAACACAGCCGTTGAGACAGAGGAACTGAGTACGCTCTTTGAGAGCGAGACCAGTGAAGTAGAGCTGTGATATCTTTGCTGGTCTGGACTTCGCTGAGTTGGAGGAGCTGAGAAGACTCTCTGAGAGTGAAGACGGTGAAGTGGGGCTATGTAATACCCACTTGCTTGGTGTAGACTCTCTTGAGACAGAGAGATTGAGGACACTCTATGAGGATGAAACTAGTGAAGCTATGTGATGCCTCCTGTGATGGTTGTGAATCCGAAGAAGAGTCAGTAGGTGAGGCTAAGGATTTGTCTCGGGCCCATTCAAGAGAGACCCAGGAACGGATGACGAGATGATATAACGAACGGTCTCGATTAAGGACCCTCGAAATAGGCGACAAGGTGATGCCTTTACTATCCCAACCAGCGCTTGAACCACGTGTTAATCATGACTCTACCTTTTTGAAACCGAATGTTCTGGCTTGCAAGATCCACCTTCCGGCGGGAGCTGCATTTGACGTGGACGACAATCTAGCGGCGGATCCCCTATGGACCTGGGGACCTGTCGAAGGCACGGACAGGACGGAGGAGGAGAAGCTTTCGCAACTGACTGAGAAGCGACGTGTGAAGATGTCTACCCTGCTGTCGACACACCCAGAGGTTCGCCAAAGCCCACCTGGACGGGTCTCACTGACGAACTCTGGCGTAGACCTTGGAGGTGCATGGTCTATTGAATAGAATCCTTACCTTGTGAGCCAACAAAGAGAAACCATTCTACAGGAGGAGTTGGACTACATGCTGGACCATGATATGATGGAGCATTGTCAGTCCCCGCGGAGCTCGCTCGTAACCCTTACAGCCGAGCCCGACGGGACCAACCGGTTCTGCATCAACTATCACCAAGTCAGCCAGGTTACGAGGACTGCCAGTCCTCCCCTTCCACCAAAAGTTAAGGTCCAAGCTTTAGCCCCTAGATGTGCCTCCCGATCTAGAAGAGAAGAGAACTGAAGTGTTTCCTGGGTATGGTTGGGTATTATAGGATGTTTATCTGTAACTTTTTCACAATTGCAGCCCCGTCATAAATCTATCGATAAATGATGTCAAATCTATTTGGAAAGAGCAGTGTGAGACAGCCTCTTGTCAGTTAAGAGCCATACTTTTTAAAGGTTTAATTTTGCAGGGTCTGAACAGAGTATCCGTAGATGTCAGTGATGCAGGCGCTGGTGCCGTGCTCTTGCAGGAAGACGGAGAGATGGTTGATCGCTTTGTTAGCTTTGGTAAGAAGGTCAAACCCAAACAGATTTCCCTCACCATGGAGAAGGAACTTTTGTCTTTGTTATTCGCATTATAACAATTTCAGTATACTTGCGCCCTTCAGGCAATCATCTTCGTATGTACTGACTACCATCACCCTTAAAATGTTAACAGGCTCCGGGGTACGAGTCAGAAGTTAACCAGGTGGGCCTTGTTCCGTCAAAAGTACAATTTAGAGGTTTATACTATTGGCGACACACCTAATGTGCTAACACATTGTGTATCCCGCTGTTAAGAAAATTCCTCTTCCAGGAATTTCCTCCTTTATGTATCATACGTATCATACGTAAATTTAACCCTGGTGTTTCCTTTCATCCCTTAACGTTAAGATACCGTTATCCAGTGTGCGTAACAAAACAATTGGCGTCCTCGCTAGGAGTTTGTAACAATATACATCCCTGGGGATAGGGGAGAAAGAATACTTCCCACGTATTCCCTGCATGTCGTAGAAGGCGATTAGAGGGAGCGGAAGCGGGAGGCGGGAACCCCCACCCCAACCTCCACCCACTTCCTTGTATCTAAATTTCTAAAAGAGGAAACAGAAGAAGGAGTCACCCGGGGAGTGCTGATCCTCCTCGAAGGCTCAGATTTGGGTGTCTCAATGTGTGTGGATGTAACCAAGATGAAAAAAAAAAGGAGAGATAGGTAGTATGTTTGAAGAAAGAAACCTGGATGTTTTGGCTCTGAGTGAAACAAGGCTTAAGGGTAAAGGGGAAGAGTGGTTTGGGAAAGTCTTGGGAGTAAAGTCAGAGGTTGGTGTGAGGACAAGAGCAAGGGAAGGAGTAACACTACTCCTGAAACAGGAGTTGTGGGAACATGTGACAGAGTGTAAGAAACTAAATTCTAGATTGATATCGGTAAAACTGAAAGTGGATGGAGAAAGATGGGTGATTATTGGTGCCTATGCACCTGGGCATGAGAAGAAAGATGAGAGGCAAATGTTTTGGGAGCAGCTGAGTGAGTGTGTTAGCAGCTTTGATGCATGAGACCAGGTTATACTGATGGGTGATTTGAATGTAAAGGTGATTAATGTGGCAGTTGGGGATATATTTGTTGTAAATGTGGTGCTCAGTGTTGTAAATGGAAACGGTGAAGAGCATGTGGACTTGTGTGCTGAAAAAGGACTGGTGATTGGGAATACTTGGTTTAAAAAGAGAGATATACATAAGTATACGTATGTAAGTAGGAGAGATGGCCAGAGAGCGTTATTGGATTACGTGTTAATTGATAGGCGTGTAAAAGAGAGTTTTGGACGCTAATGTGCTGAGAGAGACAGCTGGAGGGATGTCTGATCACTATCTTGTGGAGGAGGTGAAGATTTATAGAGGTTTTCAAAAAAGACGAGAGAATGTTAGGGTGAAGAGAGTGGTGAAAGTAAGTGTGCTTGAAAAGGAGATTTGTGTGAGGAACGACACCTTCTCCTCCGTACTTCAGCACTTCAGCCATAATGCCATCCACTCCAGGTGCTGTTCCTTCCTTCATTCCAGCCTCATTATTGCCCTTCCTGCCTCCCTTTTTGCTACAGGCCCTTGTACTTGTATCTCATCCTTCCCTCCTCCACACCCATACATGTTACAACTGCTGCCTCCTCTTCTCCCACATTCATCACTTCTTCAAAATACTTTTCCATCTTCCTTTCACTTCCTCCTTTTGATTCAGCAACTCCCCTTCCTTACTTCTCACATCAACATTTCCACTCTTATATCCACCTCTTTCCTTGTTCACCTCCCTCCAGTATAGTTTCTTATTATCACCAAACTTTTCACTTCCTTCCAAAATCTTCATCTACTCTTTCTTTGCTTATCGTCAGATTCTTAACATTCCTCTTACATATTATGTATTCTTCCGTCCTCCTTTGATGAACTTCCACTGATACATTCGTATTGAGGAATCTATCATATGCCTTTTTCTTCTCTTCCACAGCATTTATGATATCTTTAGTCCACCATGCACTGCCCTTCCTATTTCTGTATCTCACTACCATGTATCCAACCACAACCTTTACTTGTATTTCTCTCAACAATTTAAACACTTCGCTCACACGTGATTGCATTCCTACATTCACAACACTTCCGCCTAAACTTGCAGTTATCTTCCTTTCATACTTCTCCCTGTATTTTTTCCCGATTCATGTTTTCGCTTGCCAAGACTTTTCCCTCTCCATTCTTCCTTACACCATACCTCTATTTCTCCTTGATCCCCATCCCCACAAGAACCAAGAAATGGATAGTCTTCAAAGAATCCTCCCACAACTCTGGCATCCAGCAAGGCCTTTCTCAATCTTTCATCCACTGCCACATAGTCAATGAAAGCCTTTTGCTCTTCTCTCATCATTCTTCATCCATGTATATCTGCGGATCATCTTGTGCTGGAAAAAGGTCTTTGCAAGGAATAAACCCTTCTCAGTACAACTATCCACAAGATAGCTTCCATTATCATTTACTTCAGGCAATCCCCATTTACCATTTCACCAGTTCTATCACATCCCACTTCCGCATTCATATCACCCAATACGACCACATTTCTCTCATTCTCAAAACCATTTATACAATCATTCAAATTTCTCCCCCAAAGCTTCATTTCATCCTTACCTTGTATAGTCTTCATATTCACAGTAAACTTCAAAATCCCAGTCTTTCCTCACACACTCTCGGTGATGGCAGAATTGCACATCCATCTTTTTCTCTTCCCCGAAAATGTTCACGAATTTCCGTCTGTACCACACCTCCTTCCACACTCTCTCGTAACTTGCATTCAGCTTTTCCCTTTTCACTCCACACACCCTGCCTAAGGATATGGGTTTCCCCAACCCTCACCACATTTACACTAAATCTTTTAAACCCGCCCACAAGCTCCCCTTTTCACTGTCACCAGTCATCATCCCATTCACATTCAGCGTCATCATCGTCAATCGCTAATCTCTTTTAAACCTCGGCATAACTGGTAGACTCTAATGCTGTAACGTTTTGTGCCTCACACTGGACAGGTCACTGACAGAATGCAACTTCAGTGCAGTGCTTCCAGAGGCAGTGAGACTCCAAAATTGTGACAAAAAAAAAGTAACAGCACACCTCAAGTATCGGTCTAAATTTACAAGTATTGCCCTGATGCAATGTTTCCCCTTTACTTCCATCCATAAGGAGTGAAATAACGAGCCCTGAGGGGTGTAACAACCAGACTACATGGGCCGAAGCGGTATTAATCCTACATCCCACCAAACCAAGACTTGGGCGATGATCTGCATCCACAATTTTCTCCCAGTACTCCTAAGTCTGTTCAGTAAAAGTTTTTTTTTTTTTTTTTTTTTGCTTTGTCGCTGTCTCCCGCGTTTGCGAGGTAGCGCAAGGAAACAGACGAAAGAAATGGCCCAACCCACCCCCATACACATGTATATACATACACGTCCACACACGCAAATATACATACCTACACAGCTTTCCATGGTTTACCCCAGACGCTTCACATGCCTTGATTCAATCCACTGACAGCACGTCAAACCCGGTATACCACATTGCTCCAATTCACTCTATTCCTTGCCCTCCTTTCACCCTCCTGCATGTTCAGGCCCCGATCACACAAAATCTTTTTCATTCCATCTTTCCACCTCCAATTTGGTCTCCCTCTTCTCCTCGTTCCCTCCACCTCCGACACATATATTCTCTTGGTCAATCTTTCCTCACTCATTCTCTCCATGTGCCCGAACCATTTCAAAACACCCTCTTCTGCTCTCTCAACCACGCTCTTTTTATTTCCACACATCTCTCTTACCCTTACGTTACTTACTCGATCAAACCACCTCACACCACATATTGTCCTCAAACATCTCATTTCCAGCACATCCACCCTCCTGCGCACAACTCTATCCATAGCCCACGTCTCTCAACCATACAACATTGTTGGAACCACTATTCCTTCAAACATACCCATTTTTGCTTTCCGAGATAATGTTCTCGACTTCCACACATTCTTCAAGGCTCCCAGAATTTTCGCCCCCTCCCCCACCCTATGATCCACTTCCGCTTCCATGGTTCCATCCGCTGCCAGATCCACTCCCAGATATCTAAAACACTTCACTTCCTCCAGTTTTTCTCCATTCAAACTCACCTATGCAAAAAAAAATTTCCTTCCCAGGATCAGGTATTTTGTATACCAAAATCCCGATCGAAGTCATTTGGACGAAGGCAACAAAACAAAGGATTCCCTGCCTGACCAATGAACTCAGGTGACACAGCCACAGGGTATAGATCAGTGTGACTACACCAGGATAACACTGTTCTAGTCCCTGCCTCCATGTTTCCCTCTATATTCCTCCAAGGGAACGAAAAAATAACCCAGAACCATGGAACAACAAGAAAGAATTGAGAAGGGGAGTTGTCATCATCCAATCAGAAAAGATGATAACTTAAATACCATCTAATCTAACCTAACCTAACCTAACCTAACCTAACCTAACCTAACCTAACCTAGCCTAACCTAAGCTAAGCTACCCAACTGAACGGATCCCGGAATGGATGATATCAGACGTAGGTCAGCATGTCATATAGAATTCGTACAGCACTCTTCTATCCTCCACAATCTCTATCATGATTATCTTGTTTTTTTATTAACTTCTACCTGAATTGTTAGTAAGCTTAGTGGCTCACATTTTTTCTTTTAATTTGATCTTCCAACCACAGCATAATTCTTCCATTTCGTGGATGGGCTCTTGTCCTTCTTTCTCATTATTGTAAACTTCATACTTGCCGAACCCTTCACTGCTTCACATATCATTTTCTTTATTCCTTAAAATTGTGGAGACCATCAAATGGAACAACTGTAGATCATGTGCAATCACATTAACTTTTTCCTCCATATTGGGTGATAATTTCATTTTCTATTGAAGATTTTCCTCGAATTCTTGCCAGATTTATAAACATGTGATGGGTTTCTCCTCTTGTTCGTCATCTTCTATGAGGTTTGATACAAAAATGGTTTAATCCAGCACAGAAATTCAATAGATTCATTTTAATAATACGCGCTTACTGAATGGTAACTGAGAACGAGATCTGAGAAAGATGGTGTGAAGTACAGAATGCCGGGATATCGTCTGACAGTCACCATAGTACGCAAGCAGCTGTTAACACTGGCGGACGTACGACCAAGCTTTGTTTCTATATCTACATATTTCTTCTAATATATAATTTTTTCGGTCGTATGTACGGATGGTTGTAAGTCGCATAGGTTGTTAGTAAGGGATAGGCAGAACATTATGATATCAGCAGCTATACAAGATATATGATTTAATCTAACTTCATAATACACACACTAATCAGATCATAGAGGACATTTATTCAAAGTGGAATAAAAAAAAAAGCCCGAAAAAGCGTACTGTCCATGTCTGGGATCCAAATATTGATGTGGTAGGTACGTATCAATAGATTGGTGGATATGGGTTAAGCCAGAAGGTTGCTGGTAGTGAGTAAGTGGTAAGCAAAGGCTGTAAGGCATTTACCTTACCAGAAGGCAAGGGAATATGAGGTACCTAACCCTGAGGGATCACAGAAATTCTCTCAAGGCTCTCAGGATGATACAACTTTTTAGAGAGAAAAAATGATAATGAAGAAAATAAGATGAAGAAGAAACATGACGCTCCCATTCTTCAAAACCTGTACCCCTATTAACACAACTCAATTAATCAAGTGATTTCTATAATACTTTTCTAAAAAGACTGAAAAGATTTCTGTGATCAAATTACATAATATACATAATATCAAAAAATGCACTAAGCAATTCTTTCACAAAAGCACAACATGAAAGTATCTGACACAATCATACACATAAAACTCCTTAGACACTTACCATAAAGTCCTTTCCTTTTTGGATTTACACGGCTAAGGTCATTGCACGGAGAACCTCCAATTAGGAGATCAATTGGGCACATCTGAGCCATCTAAAGAAAATAGAGATGATGATATAAGAAGATAAAGAGAAGAAAAAATATAAATGGCACATCAGAAATATTTTGGTTAAAAAAAATGGGATAAGTACGGAGGTCCACCGCCTACAATGGTACTTTAAACTACAGTTTCAGGTATACAGCTCAATATACTGGATAACATTTTCCCAGTCATGGCATACAGAAGAGGTATATATATATATATATATATATATATATATATATATATATATATATATATATATATATATATATATATATATATATATATATATATATATATATATATATATATATATATATATATATATATCCCCAGTGATAGGGGAGAAAGAATACTTCCCACGTATTCCCTGCGTGTCGTAGAAGGCGACTAAAAGGGAAGGGAGCGGGGGGCTGGAAATCCTCCCCTCTCATTTTTTTATTTTAATTTTCCAAAACAAGGAACAGAGAAGGGGAACAGGTGAGGGTATTCCCTCAAAGATATATATATATATATACACACACATATATATATATATATATATATATATATATATATATATATATATATATATATATATATATATATATATATATTTTTTTTTTTTTTTCCTTTGTCGCTGTCTCCCGCGTTTGCAAGGTAGCGCAAGGAAACAGACGAAAGAAATGGCCCAACCCACCCCCATACACATGTATATACATACGTCCACACACGCAAATATAAATACCTACACAGCTTTCCATGGTTTACACCAGACGCTTCACATGCCCTGATTCAATCCACTGACAGCAAGTCAACCCCGGTATACCACATCGCTCCAATTCCTTGCCCTCCTTTCACCCTCCTGCATGTTCAGCCCCGATCACACAAAATCTTTTTCACTCCATCTTTCCACCTCCAATTTGGTCTCCCTCTTCTCCTCGTTCCCTCCACCTCCGACACATATATCCTCTTGGTCAATATTTCCTTACTCATTCTCTCCATGTGCCCAAACCATTTCAAAACACCCTCTTCTGCTCTCTCAACCACGCTCTTTTTATTTCCACACATCTCTCTTACCCTTACGTTACTTACTCGATCAAAGCACCTCACACCACACATTGTCCTCAAACATCTCATTTCCAGCACATCCATCCCCCTGCGCACAACTCTATCCATAGCCCACGCCTCGCAACCATACAACATTGTTGGAACCACTATTCCTTCAAACATACCCATTTTTGCTTTCCGAGATAATGTTCTCGACTTCCACACATTCTTCAAGGCTCCCAGAATTTTAGCCCCCTCCCCCACCCTATGATCCACTTCCGCTTACATGGTTCCATCCGCTGCCAGGTCCACTCCCAGATATCTAAAACACTTCACTTCCTCCAGTTTTTCTCCATTCAAACTCACCTCCCAATTGACTTGACCCTCAACCCTACTGTACCTAATAACCTTGCTCTTATTCACATTTACTCTTAACTTTCTTCTTTCACACACTTTACCAAACTCAGTCACCAGCTTCTGCAGTTTCTCACATGAATCAGCGACCAGCGCAGTATCATCAGCGAACAGGAACTGACTCACTTCCCAAGCTCTCTCATCCCCAACAGACTTCATACTTGCCGCTCTTTCCAAAACTCTTGCATTCACCTCCCTAACAACCCCATCCATAAACAAATTAAACAACCATGGAGACATCACACACCCCTGCCGCAAACCTACATTCACTGAGAACATATATATATATATATATATATATATATATATATATATATATATATATATATATATATATATATATATATATATATATATATATATATATCTTTTTTTTATTTTTTTATTATACTTTGTCACTGTCTCCCGCGTTTGCGAGGTAGCGCAAGGAAACAGACGAAAGAAATGGCCCAACCCCCCCCCCATACACATGTATATACATACGTCCACACACGCAAATATACATACCTACACAGCTTTCCATGGTTTACCCCAGACGCTTCACATGCCTTGATTCAATCCACTGACAGCACGTCAACCCCGGTATACCACATCGCTCCAATTCATTCTATTCCTTGCCCTCCTTTCACCCTCCTGCATGTTCAGGCCCCGATCACACAAAATCTTTTTCACTCCATCTTTCCACCTCCAATTTGGTCTCCCTCTTCTCCTCGTTCCCTCCACCTCCGACACATATATCCTCTTGGTCAATCTTTCCTCACTCATTCTTTCCATGTGCCCAAACCACTTCAAAACACCCTCTTCTGCTCTCTCAACCACGCTCTTTTTATTTCCACACATCTCTCTTACCCTTACGTTACTCACTCGATCAAACCACCTCACACCACACATTGTCCTCAAACATCTCATTTCCAGCACATCCATCCTCCTGCGCACAACTCTATCCATAGCCCACGCCTCGCAACCATACAACATTGTTGGAACCACTATTCCTTCAAACATACCCATTTTTGCTTTCCGAGATAATGTTCTCGACTTCCACACATTCTTCAAGGCCCCCAGAATTTTAGCCCCCTCCCCCACCCTATGATCCACTTCCGCTTCCATGGTTCCATCCGCTGCCAGATCCACTCCCAGATATCTAAAACACTTCACTTCCTACAGTTTTTCTCCATTCAAACTCACCTCCCAATTGACTTGACCCTCAACCCTACTGTACCTAATAACCTTGCTCTTATTCACATTTACTCTTAACATTCTTCTTCCACACACTTTACCAAACTCAGTCACCAGCTTCTGCAGTTTCCCAAGCTCTCTCATCCCCAACTGACTTCATACTTGCCCCTCTTTCCAAAACTCTTGCATTTAACTCCCTAACAACCCCATTTATATATATATATAAATATATATATATATATATATATATCCCTGGGGATAGGGGAGAAAGAATACTTCCCACGTATTCCCTGCGTGTCGTAGAAGGCGACTAAAAGGGGAGGGAGCGGGGGGCTGGAAATCCTCCCCTCTCGTCTTTTTTAATTTTCCAAAAGAAGGAACAGAGAATTGGGCCAGGTGAGGGTATTCCCTCAAAGGCCCAGTCCTCTGTTCTTAACGCTACCTCGCTAATGCGGGAAATGGCGAATAGTTTGAAAGAAAGAAAAGAAAAGAAAAATATATATATATATATATATATATATATATATATATATATATATATATATATATATATATATATATATATATATATATATATATTATCCCTGGGGATAGGGGTGAAAGAATACTTCCCACGCATTCCTCGCGTGTCGTAGAAGGCGACTAGAGGTGACGGGAGCGGGGGGCCAGAAATCCTCCCCTCCTTGTATTTTTTTTCAACTTTTTAAAATGGGAAACAGAAGGAGTCACGCGGGGAGTGCTCATCCTCCTCGAAGGCTCAGACTGGGGTGTCTAAATGTGTGTGCATGTAACCAAGATGTGAAAAAAGGAGAGATAGGAAATATATTTGAGGAAAGGAACCTGGATGTTTTGGCTCTGAGTGAAACGAAGCTCAAGGGTAAAGGGGAAGAGTGGTTTGGGAATGTCTTGGGAGTAAAGTCAGGGGTTAGTGAGAGGACAAGAGCAAGGGAAGGAGTAGCAGTACTCCTGAAACAGGAGTTGTGGGAGTATGTGATAGAATGTAAGAAAGTAAATTCTCGATTAATATGGGTAAAACTGAAAGTTGATGGAGAGAGATGGGTGATTATTGGTGCATATGCACCTGGGCATGAGAAGAAAGATCATGAGAGGAAAGTGTTTTGGGAGCAGCTGAATGAGTGTGTTAGTGGTTTTGATGCACGAGACCGGGTTATAGTGATGGGTGATTTGAATGCAAAGGTGAGTAAGAATAATTAGTATACATGGGGTATTCAGTGTTGTAAATGGAAATGGTGAAGAGCTTGTAGATTTATGTGCTGAAAAAGGACTGGTGATTTGGAATACCTGGTTTAAAAAGCGAGATATACATAAGTATACGTATGTAAGTAGGAGAGATGGCCAGAGAGCGTTATTGGATTACGTGTTAATTGACAGGCGCGCGAAAGAGACACTTTTGGATGTTAATGTGCTGAGAGGTGCAACTGGAGGGATGTCTGATCATTATCTTGTGGAGGCTAAGGTCAAGATTTGTATGGGTTTTCAGAAAAGAAGAGTGAATGTTGGGATGAAGAGGGTGGTGAGAGTAAGTGAGCTTGGGAAGGAGACTTGTGTGAGGAAGTACCAGGAGAGACTGAGTACAGAATGGAAAAAGGTGAGAACAATGGAAGTAAGGGGAGTGGGGGAGGAATGGGATGTATTTAGGGAATCAGTGATGGATTGCGCAAAAGATGCTTGTGGCATGAGAAGAGTGGGAGGTGGGTTGATTAGAAAGGGTAGTGAGTGGTGGGATGAAGAAGTAAGATTATTAGTGAAAGAGAAGAGAGAGGCATTTGGACTATTTTTGCAGGGAAAAAATGCAATTGAGTGGGAGATGTATAAAAGAAAGAGACAGGAGGTCAAGAGAAAGGTGCAAGAGGTGAAAAAGAGGGCAAATGAGAGTTGGGGTGAGAGAGTATCATTAAATTTTAGGGAGAATAAAAAGATGTTCTGGAAGGAGGTAAATAAAGTGCGTAAGACAAGGGAGCAAATGGGAACTTCAGTGAAGGGCGCAAATGGGGAGGTGATAACAAGTAGTGGTGATGTGAGAAGGAGATGGAGTGAGTATTTTGAAGGTTTGTTGAATGTGTTTGATGATAGAGTGGCAGATATAGGGTGTTTTGGTCGAGGTGGTGTGCAAAGTGAGAGGGTTAGGGAAAATGATTTGGTAAACAGAGAAGAGGTAGTAAAAGCTTTGCGGAAGATGAAAGCCGGCAAGGCAGCAGGTTTGGATGGTATTGCAGTGGAATTTATTAAAAAAGGGGGTGACTGTATTGTTGACTGGTTGGTAAGGTTATTTAATGTATGTATGACTCATGGTGAGGTGCCTGAGGATTGGCGGAATGCGTGCATAGTGCCATTGTACAAAGGCAAAGGGGATAAGAGTGAGTGCTCAAATTACAGAGGTATAAGTTTGTTGAGTATTCCTGGTAAATTATATGGGAGGGTATTGATTGAGAGGGTGAAGGCATGTACAGAGCATCAGATTGGGGAAGAGCAGTGTGGTTTCAGAAGTGGTAGAGGATGTGTGGATCAGGTGTTTGCTTTGAAGAATGTATGTGAGAAATACTTAGAAAAGCAAATGGATTTGTATGTAGCATTTATGGATCTGGAGAAGGCATATGATAGAGTTGATAGAGATGCTCTGTGGAAGGTATTAAGAATATATGGTGTGGGAGGCAAGTTGTTAGAAGCAGTGAAAAGTTTTTATCGAGGATGTAAGGAATGTATACGTGTAGGAAGAGAGGAAAGTGATTGGTTCTCAGTGAATGTAGGTTTGCGGCAGGGGTGTGTGATGTCTCCATGGTTGTTTAATTTGTTTATGGATGGGGTTGTTAGGGAGGTGAATGCAAGAGTTTTGGAAAGAGGGGCAAGTATGAAGTCTCTAGGGGATGAGAGAGCTTGGGAAGTGAGTCAGTTGTTGTTCGCTGATGATACAGCGCTGGTGGCTGATTCATGTGAGAAACTGCAGAAGCTGGTGACTGAGTTTGGTAAAGTGTGTGAAAGAAGAAAGTTAAGAGTAAATGTGAATAAGTGCAAGGTGATTAGGTACAGTAGGGTTGAGGGTCAAGTCAATTGGGAGGTAAGTTTGAATGGAGAAAAACTGGAGGAAGTAAAGTGTTTTCGATATCTGGGAGTGGATCTGGCAGCGGATCTAACCATGGAAGCGGAAGTGGATCATAGGGTGGGGGAGGGGGCGAAAATTCTGGGAGCCTTGAAGAATGTGTGGAAGTCGAGAACATTATCTCGGAAAGGAAAAATGGGTATGTTTGAAGGAATAGTGGTTCCAACAATGTTGTATGGTTGCGAGGCTTGGGCTATGGATAGAGTTGTGCGCAGGAGGATGGATGTGCTGGAAATGAGATGTTTGAGGACAATGTGTGGTGTGAGGTGGTTTGATCGAGTAAGTAACGTAAGGGTAAGAGAGATGTGTGGAAATAAAAAGAGCGTGGTTGAGAGAGCAGAAGAGGGTGTTTTGAAATGGTTTGGGCACATGGAGAGAATGAGTGAGGAAAGATTGACCAAGAGGATATATGTGTCGGAGGTGGAGGGAACGAGAAGTGGGAGACCAAATTGGAGGTGGAAAGATGGAGTGAAAAAGATTTTGTGTGATCGGGGCCTGAACATGCAGGAGGGTGAAAGGAGGGCAAGGAATAGAGTGAATTGGATCGATGTGGTATACCGGGGTTGACGTGCTGTCAGTGGATTGAACCACGGCATGTGAAGCGTCTGGGGTAAACCATGGAGAGCTGTGTAGGCATGTATATTTGCGTGTGTGGACGTATTTATATACATGTGTATGGGGGCGGGTTGGGCCATTTCTTTCGTCTGTTTCCTTGCGCTACCTCGCTAACGCGGGAGACAGCGACAAAGCAAAAAAAAAAAAAAAATATATATATATATATATATATATATATATATATATATATATATATATATATATATATATATATATATATATATATATATATCCCTGGGGATAGCGAAGAAAGAATACTTCCAACGCATTCCTCACGTGTCGTAGAAGGCGACTAAAGGGAACGGGAGAGGGAGGGGGACAGAAACCCTCCCCTCCTTGTATTTTGACTTTCTAAAAGGGGAAACAGAAGAAGGAGTCACGCGGGGAGTGCTCATCCTCCTCGTAGACTCAGATTGGGGTGTCTAAATATGTGTGGATGTAACCAAGATGTGAAAAAAGGAGAGATAGGTAGTATGCTTGAGGAAAGGAACCTGGATATTTTGGCTCTGAGTGAAATGAAGCTCAAGGGTAAAGGGGAAGAGTGGTTTGGAAATGTCTTGGGAGTAAAGTCAGTGGTTAGTGAGAGGACAAGAGCAAGGAAAGGAGTAGCACTACTCCTGACACAGGAGTTGTGGGAGTATGTGAAAGAGTGTAAGAAAGTTAATTCTATGATTCATACGGGTAAAACTGAAAGTTGATAGAGAGAGATGGGTGATTATTTGTGCATATGCACCTGGGTATGGGAATAAAGATGTATAAACGAAAGAGGCAGGAGGTCAAGAGAACGGTGCAACACGTGAAAAACTGGGCAAACGAGAGTTGGTGTGAGAGAGTATCATTAAATTTTAGGGAGAATAAAAAGATGTTTTGGAAGGAGGTAATTAAAGTGCGTAAGACAAGGGAGCAAATGGGAACATCAGTGAAGGGAGCTAATGGGGAGGTGATAACAAGTAGTGGTGATGTGAGAAGGAGATGGAGTGAGTATTTTGAAGGTTTGTTGAATGTGTTCGATGATAGAGTGGCAGATATAGAGTGTTTTGGTCGAGGTGGTGTGCAAAGAGAGAGGGTTAGGGAAAATGATTTGGTAAACAGAGAAGAGGTAGTAAAAGCATTGCGAATGATGAAAGCCGGCAAGGCAGCAGATTTGGTTGGTTTTGCAGTGGAATTTATTAAAAGAGGGGGTAACTGTATTGTTGACTGGTTGCTAAGGTTATTTAATGTATGTATGATTCATGGTGAGGTGCCTGAGGATTGGCGGAATGCGTGCATATTGCCATTGTACAAAGGCAAATGGGATAAGAGTAAGTACTCAAATTACAGAGGTATAAGTTTGTTGAGCATTCCTGGTAAATCATATGGGAGGGTATTGACTGAGAGGGTGAAGGCATGTACAGAGCATCAGATTGAGGAAGAGCAGAGTGGTTTCAGAAGTGGTAGAGGATGTATGGATCAGGTGTTTGCTTTGAAGAATGTATGTGACAAATACTTAGAAAAGCAAATGGATTTGTATGTAGCATTTATTGATCTGGAGAAAGGCATATGATAGAGTTGATAGAGATGCTTTGTGGAAGGTATTAAGAATATATGGTGTGGGAGGCAAGTTGTTAGAAGAAGTGAGAAGTTTTCATCGAGGATGTAAGGCATGTGCACGTGTAGGAAGTGAGGAAAGTGATTGGTTCTCAGTGAATGTTGGTTTGCGGGAAGGGTGTGTGATGTCTCCATGATTGTTTAAATTGTTTATGGATGAGGTTGTTAGGGAGGTGAATGCAAGAGTTTTGGAAAGAGGGCCAAGTATGCAGTCTGTTGTGGATGAGAGAGCTTGGGAAATAAGTCGGTTGTTGTTCGCTGATGATACAGCGCTGGTGTCTGATTCATGTGAGAAACTGCAGAAGCTGGTGACTGAGTTTGGTAAAGTGTGTGAAAGAAGAAAGTTAAGAGTAAATGTGAATAAGAACAAGGTTATTAGGTGCAGTACAGTTGAGGGTCAAGTCAATTGGTAGGTAAGTTTGAATGGAGAAAAACTGGAGGAAGTAAAGTGTTTTAGATATCTGGGAGTGGATCTGGCAGCAGATGGAACCATGGAAACGGAAGTGAATCATAGGGTGGGGTAGGGGGAGAAAATCTTGGGAGCCTTGAAGAATGTTTGTAAGTCGAGAACATTATCTCCGAAAGCAAAAATGGGCAAGTTTGAGGGAATAGTAGTAACAACAATGTTGTATGGTTGCGGGGCGTGGGCTATGGATAGAGTTGTGCGCAGGAGGGTGAATGTGCTTGAGAGCAAATATTTGAGGACAATATGTGGTGTGATGTGGTTTGATCGAGTAAGTAATGTAAGGGTAAGAGAGATGTGTGGAAATAAAAAGAGTACGGTTGAGAGAGCAAAAGAGGGTGTTTTGAAATGGTTTGGTCACATGGAGAGAATGAGTAAGGAAAGATTGACCAAGAGGATATATATGTCGGAGGTGGAGGGAACGAGGAGAAGTGGGAGACCAAATTGGAGGTGGAAAGATGGAGTGAAAAAGATTTTGAGTAATCGGGGCCTGAACATGCAGGAGGGTGAAAGGCGTGCAAGGAATAGAGTGAATTGGAACGATGTGGTATACCGGGGTCGACGTGCTGTAAATGGATTGAACCAGAAATGTGAAGCGTCTGGGGTAAACCATGGAAAGTTCTGTGGGGCTGGATGTGGAAAGGGAACTGTGGTTTCGGTGCATTATTACATGACAGCTAGACACTGAGTGTGAAAGAATGGGGCCTTTGTTGTCTTTTCCTAGCGCTAACTCGCAGACATGAGGGGGGAGGGGGTTGTTATTCCATGTGTGGCGAGGAGGCGATGGGAATAAATAAAGGCAGACAGCAGGAATTATGTACATATATATATATATATATATATATATATATATATATATATATATATATATATATATATATATATATATATATATATATATATATATATATGTCTGGGTGTCTATATATATATATATGTGTACATTGAGATGTATAGGTATGTATATTTGCGTGTATGGACGTGTATGTATATACATGTGTATTTGGGTGGGTTGGGCCATTTCTTTCGTCTGTTTCCTTGCGCTACCTCGCTAACGCGGGAGACAGCGACAAAGCAAAATAATAGATTATCTATTTTTTTTTTTTATTATACTTTGTCGCTGTCTCCCGCGTTTGCGAGGTAGCGCAAGGAAACAGACGAAAGAAATGGCCCAACACCCCCCCCCCCAATACACATGTATATACATACGTCCACACACGCAAATATACATACCTACACAGCTTTCCATGGTTTACCCCAGACGCTTCACATGCCCTGCTTCAATCCACTGACAGCACGTCAACCCCGGTATACCACATCGCTCCAATTCACTCTATTCCTTGCCCTCCTTTCACCCTCCTGCATGTTCAGGCCCCGATCACACAAAATCTTTTTCACTCCATCTTTCCACCTCCAATTTGGTCTCCCTCTTCTCCTTGTTCCCTCCACCTCCGACACATATATCCTCTTGGTCAATCTTTCCTCACTCATTCTCTCCATGTGCCCAAACCACTTCAAAACACCCTCTTCTGCTCTCTCAACCACGCTCTTTTTTTTTCCACACATCTCTCTTACCCTTACGTTACTCACTCGATCAAACCACCTCACACCACACATTGTCCTCAAACATCTCATTTCCAGCACATCCATCCTCCTGCGCACAACTCTATCCATAGCCCACGCCTCGCAACCATACAACATTGTTGGAACCACTATTCCTTCAAACATACCCATTTTTGCTTTCCGAGATAATGTTCTCGACTTCCACACATTCTTCAAGGCCCCCAGGATTTTCGCCCCCTCTCCCACCCTATGATCCACTTCCGCTTCCATGGTTCCATCCGCTGCCAGATCCACTCCAGACATCTAAAACACTTCACTTCCTCCAGTTTTTCTCCATTCAAACTCACCTCCCAATTGACTTGACCCTCAACCCTACTGTAGCTAATAACCTTGCTCTTATTCACATTTACTCTTAACTTTCTTCTTCCACACACTTTTCCAAACACAGTCACCAGCTTCTGCAGTTTCTCACATGAATCAGCCACCAGCGCTGTATCATCAGCGAACAACAACTGACTCACTTCCCAAGCTCTCTCATCCCCAACAGACTTCATACTTGCCCCTCTTTCCAAAACTCTTGCATTTACCTCCCTAACAACCCCATCCATAATCAAATTAAACAACCATGGAGACATCACACACCCCTGCCGCAAACCTACATTCACTGAGAACCAATCACTTTCCTCTCTTCCTACACGTACACATGCCTTACATCCTCGATAAAAACTTTTCACTGCCTCTAACAACTTTCCTCCCACACCATATATTCTTAATACCTTCCACAGAGCATCTCTATCAACTCTATCATATGCCTTCTCCAGATCCATAAATGCTACATACAAAATCCATTTGCTTTTCTAAGTATTTCTCACATACATTCTTCAAAGCAAACACCTAATCCACACATCCTCTACCACTTCTGAAACCACACTGCTCTTCCCCAATCTGATGCTCTGTACATGCCTTCACCCTCTCAATCAATACCCTCCCATATAATTTACCAGGAATACTCAACAGACTTATACCTCTGTAATTTGAGCACTCACTCTTATCCCCTTTGCCTTTGTACAATGGCACTATGCACGCATTCCGCCAATCCTCAGGCACCTCACCATGAGTCATACATACATTAAATAACCTTACCAACCAGTCAACAATACAGTCACCCCCTTTTTTAATAAATATGTCTTCTTTTTCTTTCTTTCTTTCAAACTATTCGCCATTTCCCGCACTAGCGAGGTAGCGTTAAGAACTGAGGACTGGGCCTTTGAGGGAATACCCTCACCTGGCCCAATTCTCTGTTCCTTCTTTTGGAAAATTAAAAAAAAAAACGAGAGGGGAGGATTTCCAGCCCCCCGCTCCCTCCCCTTTTAGTCGCCTTCTACGACACGCAGGGAATACGTGGGAAGTATTCTTTCTCCCCTATCCCCAGGGAAAAAAAAAAAAAATATATATATATATATATATATATATATATATATATATATATATATATATATATATATATATATATATATATATAAATTTATATATATATATATATATATATATATATATATATATATATATATATATATATATATATTTATATCTATTTTGCTTTGTCGCTGTCTCCCGCGTTTGCGAAGTAGCGCAAGGAAACAGACGAAAGAAATTGCGAAACCCACCCCCATACACATGTATATACATACGCGTTCACACACGCAAATGTACATACCTATACATCTCAGCGTACACATATATATATATATATATATATATATATACATACACAGACACATACATATATACCCATGAACACAATTCACACTGCCTTTATTCATTTCCATCGCCACCTCGCCACACATGGAATACCATCACCCTCCCCCTCATGTGTGCGAGGTAGCTCTAGGAAAAGACAACAAAGGCCCCATTCGTTTACACTCAGTCTCTAGCTGTCATGCAATAATGCCCGAAACCACAGCTCCCTTTCCACGTCCAGGCCCCACACAACTTTCCATGGTTTACCCCAGACGCTTCACATGCCCTGATTCAATCCACTGACAGTACGTCAACCCCGGTATACCACATCGATCCAATTCACTCTATTCCTTGCACGCCTTTCACCCTCCTGCATGTTCAGGCCCCGATCACTCAAAATCTTTTTCACTCCATCTTTCCACATCCAATTTGGTCTCCCACTTCTCGTTCCCTCCACCTCCGACACATATATCCTCTTGGTTAATCTTTCCTCACTCATTCTCTTCATGTGCCCAAACCATTTCAAAACACCCTCTTCTGCTCTCTCAACCACGCTCTTTTTATTTCCACACATCTCTGTTACCCTTACATTACTTACTCGATCAAACCACCTCACACCACACATTGTCCTCAAACATCTCATTTCCAGCACATCCACCCTCTTGCGCACAACTCTATCCATAGCCCACGCCTCGCAACCATACAAAATTGTTGGAACAACTATTCCTTCAAACACACCCATTTTTGCTTTACGACTTCCACATATTCTTCAAGGCTCCCTGGATTTTCGCCCCCTCCCCCACCCTATGATTCACTTCCGCTTCCATGGTTCCATCCGCTGACAGATCCACTCCCAGATATCTAAAACCTTTTACTTCCTCCAGTTTTTCTCCATTCAAACTTACCTCCCAATTGACTTGACCCTCAACCCTACTGTACCTAATAACCTTGCTCTTCTTCACATTTACTCTTAACTTTCTTCTTTCACACACTTTACCAAGAGTAAATGTGAATAAGAGCAAGGTTATTAGGTACAGTAGAGTTGACGGTCAACTCAATTGGGAGGTAAGTTTGAATGGAGAAAAACTGGAGGAAGTAGTAAAGTACTTTGGATATCTGGGAGTGAATCTGGCAGCTGATGGAACAATGGAAGCGTAAGTGAATCATAGGGTGGAGGAGGGGGCGAAAATTTTGGAAGCCTTGAAGAATGTTTGGAAGTCGAGAACATTATCTCGGAAAGCAAAAATGGGTATGTTTGAAGGAATAGTGGTTCCAACAATGTTGTATGGTTGCGAGGCGTGGGCTATGGATAGAGTTGTGCGCAGGAGGATGGATGTGCTGGAAATGAGATGTTTGAGGACAATATGTGGTGTGAGGTGGTTTGATCGAGTAAGTAATGTAAGACTAAGAGAGATGTAAGGAAATAAAAAGAGTATGGTTGAGAGAGCAGAAGAGGGCGTTTTGAAATGGTTTGGTCACATGCAGAGAATAAGTGACCAAGAGGATATATGTGTCAGAGGTGGAGGGAACGAGGAGAAGTGGGACACCAAATTGGAGGTGGAAAGATGGAGTGAAAAAGATTTTGAGTGATCGGGGCCTGAACATACAGGAGGGTGAAAGGCGTGCAAGGAATAGAGTGAATTGGAACGATGTGGTATACAGGGGGCGACGTGCAGTCAATGGATTGAACCAGGGTATGTGAAGCGTCTGGGGTAAACCATGGAAAGTTCTGTGGGGCCTGGTTGTGGAAAAGGAGCTGTGGTTTCGGTGCATTATTACACGACAGCTACAGACTGAGTGTGAACGAATGGGGCCTTTATTGTCTTTTCCTTGCGCTACCTCGCACACATGAGGGGGGGAGGGGGTTGTTATTCGATGCGTGGCGAGGTGGCGATGGGAATAAATGAAGGCAGACAGCATGAATTATGTACATGTGTATATATGTATATGTCTGTGTGTGTATATATATGTGTACATTCAGATGTATAGGTATGTATATTTGCGTGTGTGGAGGTGTATGTATACACATGGCCCAACCCACCACCATACACATGTATATACATACGTCCACACACCCAAATATACCCCAGACGCTTCACATGCCCTGATTCAATCCACTGACAGCACGTCAACCCCGGTATACTACATCGATCCAATTCACTCTATTCCTTGCCTTCCTTTCACCCTCCTGCATGTTCAAGCCCCGGTCACACAAAATCTTTTTCACTCCATCTTTCCACCTCCAATTTGGTCTCCCACTTCTCCTCGTTCCCTCCACCTCCGACACATATATCCTCTTGGTCAATCTTTCCTCACTTATTCTCTCCATGTGCCCAAACCATTTCAAAACACCCTCTTCTGCTCTCTCAACCACGCTCTTTTTATTTCCACACATCTCTCTTACCCTTACGTTACTTACTCGATCAAACCACCTCACACCACACATTGTCCTCAAACATCTCATTTCCAGCACATCCATCCTCCTGCGCACAACTCTATCCATAGCCCATGCCTCGCAACCATACAACATTGTTGGAACCACTATTCCTTCAAACATACCCATTTTTGCTTTCCGAGATAATGTTCTCGACTTCCACACATTCTTCAAGGCTCCCAGGATTTTCGCCCCCTCCCCCACCCTATGATTTACTTCCGCTTCCATGGTTCCATCCGCTGCCAGATCCACTCCCAGATATCTAAAACATTTTACTTCCTCCTGTTTTTCTCCATTCAAACTTACCTCCCAATTGACTTGACCCTCAACCTTACTGTACCTAATAACCTTGCTCTTATTCACATTTACTCTTAACTTTCTTCTTTCACACATTTTACCAAACTCAGTCACCAGCTTCTGCAGTTTCTCACATGAATCAGCCACCAGCGCTGTATCATCAGCAAACAATAACTGAGTCACTTCCCAAGCTCTCTCATCCCCAACATATATATATATATATATATATATATATATATATATATATATATATATATATATATATATATATATATATATATATATATATATATATATATATATATATATATATATATATTGCAACACAAACCTCGCCAGGTGGTAGAGTGTCCCGCAGTGTATCGAGACAGACTTCCCCAGAACTTTTTTTTAAAGGGGATGTAAATGTTTATAGTTGTGTTACTGGAGTGATAGTTTTCATACATGGTGCTTTGACAAGAAAATAGTGAAACTGGAAAAAATGTAGCTTAGACATTGAAGCTTATTGATACAGTGGTTAAATTGATGAGAACTACTATTGACGTTTGTGTAAATAAATTAAACATTTCCTTTCCATAGCCAGAGGTTGAACCATTATGTGACATTCATTTTTTCATTTCATTTCAAGCTAGAAGTTTCAGTTTTCTGAATTGTTTCTTACATTTTTCACATGTATATATATGTATGTGTGTGTGTGTGTATGTGCATGTGTGTGTGTATGTGTGTGTATGTGTATATATATATGTATATTATCCCTGGGGATACGGGTGAAAGAATACTTCCCACGTATTCCTCGCGTGTCGTAGAAAGCGACTAGAGGGGACGGGAGCGGGGGGCCAGAAATCCTCCCCTCCTTGTATTTTTTTTTAAATTTCTAAAATGGGAAACAGAAGAAGGAGTCACGCGGGGAGTGCTCATCCTCCTCGAAGGCTCAGATTGGGGTGTCTAAATGTGTGTGGATGTAACCAAGATGTGAAAAAAGGAGAGATAGGTAGTATGTTTGAGGAAAGGAACCTGGATGTTTCGGCTCTGAGTGAAACGAAGCTCAAGGGTAAAGGGGAAGAGTGGTTTGGGAATATCTTGGGAGTAAAGTCAGGGGTTAGTGAGAGGACAAGAGGAAGGGAAGGAGTAGCAGTACTCCTGAAACAGGAGTTGTGGAAGTATGTGATAGAATGTAAGAAAGTAAATTCTCGATTAATATGGGTAAAACTGAAAGTCGATGGAGAGAGATGGATGATTATTGGTGCATATGCACCTGGGCATGAGAAGAAAAATCATGAGAGGCAAGTGTTTTGGGAGCAGCTGAATCAGTGTGTTAGTGGTTTTGATGCACGAGACCGGGTTATAGTGATGGGTGATTTGAATGCAAAGGTGAGTAATGTGGTAGTTGAGGGAATAGTTGGTATACATGGGTTGTTCTATGTTGTAAATGGAAATGGTGAAGAGCTTGTAGATTTATGTGCTGAAAAAGGACTGGTGATTGGGAATACCTGGTTTAAAAAGCGAGATATACATAAGTATACGTATATAAGTAGGAGAGATGGCCAGAGAGCTTTACTGGATTACGTGTTAATTGACAGGTGCGCGAAAGACAGACTTTTGGATGTTAATGTGCTGAGAGGTGCAACTGGAGGGATGTCTGATCATTATCTTGTGGAGGCGAAGGTGAAGATTTGTAGGGGTTTTCAGAAAAGAAGAGAGAATGTTGGGGTGAAGAGAGTGGTGAGAGTAAGTGAGCTTGGGAAGGACACTTGTGTGAGGAAATAGCAGGAGAGACTTAGTACAGAATGGAAGAAGGTGAGAACAAAGGAGATAAGGTGAGTGGGGGAGGAATGGGATGTATTTAGGGAAGCAGTCATGGATTGTGCAAAAGATGCTTGTGGCATGAGAAGCGTGGGAGGTGGGTTGATTAGAAAGGGTAGTGAGTGGTGGGATGAAGAGGTAAGATTATTAGTGAAAGAGAAGAGAGAGGCATTTGGACGATTTTTACAGGGAAAAAATGCAAATGAGTGGGAAATCTATAAAAGAAAGAGGCAGGAGGTCAAGAGAAAGGTGCAAGTGGTGAAAAAAGGGCAAATGAGAGTTGGGGTGAGAGAGTATCATTAAATTTTCGGAAAAATAAAAAGATGTTTTGGAAGAAGGTAAATAAAGTGCGTAAGACAAGGGAGCAAATGGGATCTTCAGTGAAGGGGGCTAATGGGGAGGTGATAACAAGTAGTGGTGATGTGAGAAGGAGATGGAGTCACTATTTTCACGGTTTGTTGAATGTGTTTGATGAAGTAGTAAAACCTTTGCGGAAGATGAAAGCCGGCAAGGAAGCGGGTTTGGATGGTATTGCAGAGGAATTTATTAAAAGAGGGGGTGACTGTATTGTTGACTGGTTGGTAAGGTTATTTAATGTATGTATGACTCATGGTGAGGTGCCTGAGGATTGGCGGAATGCTTGCATAGTGCCACTGTACAAAGGCAAAGGGGATATAAGTGAGTGCTCAAATTACAAAGGTATAGGTTTGTTGAGTATTCCTGGCAAATCATATGGGAGGGTATTGATTGAGAGGGTGAAGGCATGTACAGAGCATCAGATTGATGAAGAGCAGTGTGGTTTCAGAAGTGGTAGAGGATGTGTCGATCAGGTGTTTGCTTTGAAGAATGTATGTGAGGAATACTTAGAAAAGCAAATGGATTTGTCTGTAGCATTTATAGATCTGGAGAAGGCACATGATAGAGTTGATAGAGATGCTCTGTGGAAAGTATTAAGAATATATGGTGTGGGAGGCAAGTTGTTAGAAGCAATGAAAAGTTTTTACCAAGGATATAAGGCATGGTCGCGTGTAGGAAGAGAGGAAAGTGATTTGTTCTCAGTGAATGTTGGTTTGCGGCAGGGGTGTGTGATGTGTCCATGGTTGTTTAATTTGTTTACGGATGGGGTTGTTTGGGAGGTGAATGCAAGAGTTTTAGAAAGAGGGGCAAGTATATTGTCTGTTGTGGGTGAGAGAGCTTGGGAAGTGAGTCCGTTGTTGTTCGCTGATGATACAGCGCTGGTGGCTGATTCATGTGAAAAACTGCAGAAGCTGGTGACTGAGTTTGATAAAGTGTGTGAAAGAAGAAAGTTGAGAGTAAATGTGAATAAGAGCAAGGTTATTAGGTACAGCAGGGTTGAGGGTCAAGTCAATTGGGGAGGTAACTTTGAATGGAGAAAAACTGGAGAGAGTAAAGTGTTTTAGATATCTGGGAGTGGATCTGGCAGCGGATGGAACCACGGAAGCGGAAGTGAATCACAGTGTGGGGGACGGGGCGAAAATTCTGGAGCCTTGAAGAATGTTTGGAAGTCGAAAACACTATCTCTGGTTAGATCGAGTAAGTAATGTATGAGTAAGAGAGATATGTGGAAATAAAAGGAGTGTGGTTGAAAGAGCAGAAGAGGGTGTTTTTAAATGGTTTGGTCACATGGAGAGAATGAGTGAGGAAAGATTGACCAAGAGAATATATGTGTCAGAGGTGCAGGGAACGAGAAGTGGGAGACCAAATTGGAGGTGGAAAGATGAGTGAAAAAGATTTTGAGTGATCGGGGCCTGAACATGAAGGAGGGTGAAAGGCATGCGAGGAATAGAGTGAATAGGAATAATGTGGTATAACGGGGTCGACGTGCTGTCAATGGATTGAACCAGGGCATGTGAAGCGTCTGGGGTAAATCATGGAAAGTCCTGTGGGACCTGGATGTGGAAACGGAGCTGTGGTTTCGGTGCATTATCATATGACAGCTAGAGACTGAGTGTGAACGAATGTGGCCTTTGTTGTCCTTTCCTAGCGCTACCTCGCATACATGAGGGGGGGGATTGTTATTTCATGTGTGGCGAAGTTGTGATGGGAATAAATAAAGCTAGAGAATATGAATTATGTACATGTGTATATATGTATATGTCTGTTTGTATATATATGTATACATTGAGATGTATAGGTATGTATATTTGTATGTACATAAATGTGTATGTGGGTGGGTTGGGCCATTCTTTCGTCTGTTTCCTTGCGCTACCTCGCTACGCCGGAGACAGCGACAAAGCAAACTAAATAAACAAATAAATATATATCTTTCCACCTCCAATTTCGTCTCCCACTACTCCTCGTTCCTTCCACCTTAGACACATATATCCTGTTTGTCAATCTTTTCTTTCCTCACTCATTCTCTCCATGTGACCAAACCATTTCAAAACACCCTCCTCTGCTCTCTCAACCACACTCATTTTGTTACCACACATCTCTCTTACCCTATTATTACTTACTCGATCAAACCATCTCACACCACATATTGTCCTCAAGCATCTCATTTCCAGCACATCCACCCTCCTCCGCACAATTCTATCCATAGCCCACGCCTCGCAACCATATAACATTATTGGAACCACTATTCCTTCAAACATACCCATTTATGCTTTCCAAGATAATGTTCTCGACTTCCACACATTCTTCAACGCTCCCACAATTCTCGCCCTCTCCCCGACCCTATGATTCACTTCCGCTTCCATGGTTCCATCCGCTGCCAGATCCACTCCCAGATATCTAAAACACTTTACTTCCTCCAGTTTTTCTCCATTCAAACTTACCTCCCAATTGACTTGTCCCTTAACCCTACTGTACCTAATAACCTTGCTCTTATTCACATTTACTCTCAGCTTTCGTCTTTCACACACTTTACCAAACTCAGTCACCAGCTTCTGCAGCTTCTCACATGAATCAGACACCAGCGCTGTATCATCAGCGAACAACAACTGACTCACCTCCTAACCTCTTTCACCCATAGCAGACTGCATACTTTCCCCTCTTTCCAAAACTCTTGTATTCACCTCCCTAACAGCCCCATCCATAAACAAATTAAACAACCATGGAGACATCACACATCCATGCCGCAAAAATACATTCACTGAGAACCAATCACTTTCCTCTCTTCCTACACGTACACATGCCTTACATCCTCGATAAAAACTTTTCACTGTTTCTAACATCTTTCCTCCCACACCATATATTCTTAATACCTTCCACAGAGCATCTCTATCAACTCTGTCATATGCCTTCTCCAAATCCATACATGTATATATTTATATTACTTCATTATACTTTGTCGCTGTCTCCCACGTTAGCGAGATACCGCAAGGAAACAGACGAAATAATGACACAACCCACCCACATACACAATGTATATACATACATGTCCACACACGCATATATACATACCTATACATCTCAACGTATACATATATATACACACACAGACATATACATATATACATCTGTACATAATTCACACTATCTGCTCTTATTCATTCCCGTCGCCAGGCCGCCATACATGAAATGACAACCCCCTACCCACAAATGTGCGCGAGGTAGCGCTAGGAAAGGACAATAAAGGCCACATTCGTTCACACTCAGTCTCTAGCTGTCAGGTATGATGCACCGAAACCACAGCTCCCTTTTCACATCCAGACCCCAAAAGAATTTCCATATCTTATCCCAGACGCTTCACATGCCCTGGTTCAACCATTGACAGCACGTCGACCCCGTTCCAATTCACTCTATTTCTTGCACGCCTTTCACCCTCCTGCATGTTCAGGCCCGGATCACTCAAAATCTTTTTCACTCCATTTTTCCACATCCAATTTGGTATCCTACTTCTCCTCCTTCCCTCCACATCTGACACATATATCCTCTTGGTCAATCTTCCCTTACTCATTCTCTTTATGTGACCAAACCATTTCAAAACGCCCTTTTCTGCTCTCTCAACCACAATCTTTTTATTACTACACATCTCTCTTACCCTTCATTACTTACTCGATCAAACCACCTCACACCACATATTTTCGTCAAACATCTCATTTCCAGCACATCAACCCTCCTCCGCACATTTCTATCTATAGCCCACGCCTCGCAACCATATAACATTGTTGGAACGACTATTCCTTCAAACATACCCATTTTTGCTTTCCAAATAACGTTCTCGCATTCCACACATTTTTCAACGCTCCCAGAACTTTCATCCCCACCCCACCCTATGACTCACTTCCGCTTTCATGGTTCCATCCGTTGCCAGCTCAACTCCCAGATATCTAAAACACTTCAATTCATCCAGTTTTTCTCCATTCAAGCTTACCTCCCAATCGACTTGTCCCTCAACCCTGCAGTACCTAATAACCTTGCTCTTCTTCACATTTACTCTCAGCTTTCCTCTTTCACACACTTTACCAAACTCAGTCACCAGCTTCTGCAGTTTCTTACCCGAATCAGCCACCAGCGTTATATTATCAGCGAACAACAACTGACTCACTTCCCAAGCTCTCTCATTCACAACAGACTGAATACTTGCCCCTCTTTCCAAAACTCTTGCATTCACATTCCTAACAACCCCATCCATAAACGAATTAAACAACCATGGAGACATCACACACCCCTGCCGCAAACCTACATTTACTGAGCCAATCACATTCCTCTCTTGCTGCTCGTACATATGCCTTACATCCTCCATTAGAACTTCTCACTGCTTCTGACAACTTGCCTCCCACACCAAATATTCTTAATACCTTCCAAAGAGCATCTCTATCAAATCTATCATATGCCCTCTCCAGATCCATAGATGCTACATACAAATCCATTTGCTTTCTAAGTATTTCTCATATACATTCTTCAAAGCAAACACCTGATCCACACTGCACTTCCCCAGTCTGATGCTCTGGACATGCCTTAACCCTCTTAATAAATTCCCTTCCACAAAATTTTCCAGGAATACTCAACAAACTTATACCTCTTTAATATGAGCACTCACCTATATCCCCTTTGCATTTCTACAATGGCACTATGCAAGCATTCCACCAATCCTCAGGCACCTCACAATGAGTCATACATACATTAAATAACCTTAACAACCAGTCAACAACAGTGTCACCCAATTTTTTGATAGATTCCACTCCAAAACCATCCAAACCCACTGCCTTGCCGGCTTTCATCTTCCGCAAAGCTTTTACTATCTCTTCTCTGTTTACCAAATCATTTTCCCTAACCCTCTCACTTTGCACACCACCTCGACCAAAACACCCTATATCTGCCTAACACTCTCATTTTCCACACCACCTCAACCAAAACAACCTATATACGCCACTCTATCATCAAACTCATTCAACAGACCTTGAAAATACTTACCCTATCTCCTTGTCAAATAACTTCTATTTGTTATCACCTCCTCATTAGCCCCCTTCACTGATGTTCCCATTTGTTCCCTTGTCTTACGCAATTTGTTTACCTCCTTCCAAAACATCTTTTTGTTCTCCCTAAAATTTAATGATACTCTCTCACCCCAACTCTCATTTCCCCTATTTTTCACCTCCTACACCTTTCTCTTGATCTCCAGCCTCTTTCTTTTGGATATCTCCAAGTTACTTGAATTATTTCCCTGCAAAAATCGTCCAAATACCTCTCTCTTATCTTTCACTAATATTATTTCCCTGCAAAAATCGTCCAAATGCCTCTCTCTTCTCTTTCACTAATAATCTCACTTCTTCATCCACCACTCACTACCCTTTCTAAACTGCACACATCCCACGCTTCTCATGCCACAATCATATTTTGAGCAAGCTATCATTGCTTCACTAAATACATCCCATTCCTCCCCCCCTTCCCTTACGTGCTTTGTTCTCACCTTTTTCCCTATTGTACTTAGTCTCTCCTGGTACTTCCTCAAACAAATCTCCTTCACAAGCTCACTTACTCTCACCACTCTCTTCACCCCAACATTCTCTCTTCTTTTCTGAAAACCTCTACAAATCTTCACCTTCACCTCGACAAGAAATATATATATATATATATATATATATATATATATATATATACATATATATATATATATATATATATATATATATATATATATATATATATATATATATATATATATATATATATATATATATATATATATATTTATATATATATATATATATATATATATATATATATATATATATATATATATATATATATATATATATATATATATATATATGTATATATATATATATATATATATATATATATATATATATATATATATATATATATATATATATATATATATATATATATATATATATATATATATATATATATATATATATACATACATATATATATATATATATATATATATATTCTTATATATTTATATATTTATATATATATATATATATATATATATATATATATATATATACATATATATATATATATATATATATATATATATATATTTTTTTTTTTTTTGCCGCTGTCTCCCGCGTTTGCGAGGTAGCGCAAGGAAACAGACGAAAGAAATGGCCCAACCCACCCCCATACACATGTATATACATACGTCCACACACGCAAATATACATACCTACACAGCTTTCCATGGTTTACACCAGACGCTTCACATGCCCTGATTCAATCCACTGACAGCACGTCAACCCCGGTATACAACATAGATCCAATTCACTCTATTCCTTGCCCTCCTTTCACCCTCCTGCATGTTCAGGCCACGATCACACAAAATCTTTTTCACTCCATCTTTCCATCTCCAATTTGGTCTCCCAATTCTCCTCGTTCCCTCCACCTCCGACACATATATCCTCTTGGTCAATCTTTCCTCACCCATTCTCTCCATTTGCCCAAACCATTTCAAAACACCCTCTTCTGCTCTCTTAACCACGCTCGTTTTATTCCACACATCTCTCTTACCCTTACGTTACTTACTCAATCAAACCACCTCACACCACACATTGTCCTCAAACATCTCATTTCCAGCACATCCATCCTCCTGCGCACAACTCTATCCATAGCCCACGCCTCGAAACCATACAACATTGTCGGAACCACTATCCTTCAAGCATACCCATTTTTGCTTTCCGAGATAATGTTCTCGACTTCCACACATTCTTCAAGGCTCCCAAGATTTTCGCCCCCTCCCCCACCCTATGATCCACTTCCGCTTCTATGGTTCCATCCGCTGCCAGATCCACTCCCAGATATCTAAAACACTTCACTTCCTCCAGTTTTTCTCCATTCAAACTTATCTCCCAATTGACTTGACCCTCAACCCTACTGTACCTAATAACCTTGCTCTTATTCACATTTACCCTTAACTTTCTTCTTTCACACACTTTACCAAACTCAGTCACCAGCTTCTGCAGTTTCTCACATGAATCAGCCACCAGCGCTGTATCATCAGGGAACAACAACTGACTCACTTCCCAAGCTCTCTCATCCCCAACAGACTTCATACTTGCCCCTCTTTCCAAAACTCTTGCATTCACCTCCCTAACAACCCCATCCATAAACAAATTAAACAACCATGGAGACATCACACACCCCTGCCGCAAACCTACATTCACTGAGAACCAATCACTTTCCTCTCTTCCTACACGTACACATGCCTTACATCCTCGATAAAAACTTTTCACTGCTTCTAACAACTTGCCTCCCACACCATATATTCTTAATACCTTCCACAGAGCATCTCTATCAACTCTATCATATGCCTTCTCCAGATCCATAAATGCTACATACAAATCCATTTGCTTTTCTAAGTATTTCTCACATACATTCTTCAAAGCAAAAACCTGATCCACACATCCTCTACCCCTTTTGAAACCACACTGCTCTTCCCCAATCTGATGCTCTGTACATGCCTTCACCCTCTCAATCAATATCCTCCCATATAATTTACCAGGAATACTCAACAAACTTATACCTTTGTAATTTGAGCACTCACTCTTATCCCCTTTGCCTTTGTACAATGGCACTATGCACGCATTCCGCCAATCCTCAGGCACCTCACCATGAGTCATACATACATTAAATAACCTTACCAACCAGTCGATAATACAGTCACCCTCTTTTTTAATAAATTCCACTGCAATACCATCCAAACCTGCTGCCTTGCCGGCTTTCATCTTCCGCAAAGCTTTTACTACCTCTTCTCTGTTTACCAAATCATTTTCCCTAACCCTCTCATTTTGCACACCACCTCGACCAAAACACCCTATATCTGCCACTCTATCATCAAACACATTCAACAAACCTTCAAAATACTCACATCATCTCCTCATCACATCACCACTACTTGTTATCACCTCCCCATTTGCGCCCTTCACTGAAGTTCCCATTTGCTCCCTTGTCTTACGCACTTTATTTACCTCCTTCCAGAACATCTTTTTATTCTCCCTAAAATTTAATGATACTCTCTCATCCCAACTCTCATTTGCCCTTTTTTTCAGCTCTTGCACCTTTCTCTTGACCTCCTGTCTCTTTCTTTTATACATCTCCCACTCAATTGCATTTTTTCCCTGCAAAAATCGTCCAAATGCCTCTCTCTTCTCTTTCACTAATAATATATATATATATTTATTTATTTATATCTATTTTGCTTTGTCGCTGTCTCCCGTGCTTGCGAGGTATCGCAAGGAAACAGACGAAAGAAATGGCCCAACCCACCTCCATGCACATCTATATACATACACGTCCACACACGCATATATACATACCTATACATCTCAATGTACACATATATATACACACACAGACATATACATATATACACATGCACACAATTCACACTGTCTGCCTTTATTCATTCCCATCGCCACCTCGCCACACTTGGAATAACATCCCCCTCCCCCCTCATGTGTGCGAGGTAGCGCTAGGAAAAGACAAAAAAGGCCCCATTCGTTCACACTCAGTCTCTAGCTGTCATGCAATAATGCCCAAAACCACAGCTCCCTTTCCACATCCAGGCCCCACGGAACTTTCCATGGTTTAATCAAGACGCTTCACATGCCCTGATTCATTCCATTGACAGAACGTCGACCCTGGTATACCACATCGATCCAACTCACTCTATTCCTTGCCCGCCTTTCACCCTCCTGCATGTTCAGGCCCCGATCACTCAAAATCTTTTTCACTCCATCTTTCCACCTCCACTTTGGTCTCCCACTTCTCCTCGTTCCCTCCACCTCCGACACATATATCCTCTAGGTCAATCTTTCCTCACTTATTCTCTCCATGTGCCCAAACCATTTTAAAACACCCTCTTCTGCTCTCTCAACCACGCTCTTCTTATTTACACACATCTCTCTTACCTTTACATTACTTACTCGATGAAACCACCTCACACCACATATTGTCCTCAAACATCTCATTTCCAGCACATCCACCCTCCTGCGCACTACTCTATCCATAGCCCACGCCTCGCAACCATACAACATTGTCGGAACCACTATTCCTTCAAACATAGCCATTTTTGCTTTCCGAGATAAAGTTCTCGACTTCCACACATTCTTCAAGGCTCCCAAGATTTTCGCCCCCTCCCCCACCCTATGATTCACTTCACTTTTAAAGGGGAAGTAAATGTTTATAGTTGTGTTACTGGAGTGATAGTTTTCATACGTGGTGCTCTGACAAGAAAATAGTGAAATTGGAAAAGAATGTAGCTTAGACATTGAAGCTTATTGTTTGATTGAAATGTGAACAAATGGAGCACTTTTCAAAGTGATAGAGATGTAAAGCAAAAAGGTGTTTTTTATGAATGTACTGAAAAACTTGAGGTCCAGATAAACTTTTGGTCTGTCAAGACTTTATTATGGCGGATGACCAACTACCTACCCTCATGTATCCAAGATATGGTTGTACTTTGTGTAGTGAAGACAATTGAGAAACATCATAAGCCAATATTCCAGTTTCATGATAAGAGAAGAAGTGGACCAGGCAGTATAATACAGTGGTTAAATTGATGAAAACTAATATTGAAGTTTGTGTAAATAAAATATACATTTCCCTTTTCCATAGCCAGAGGTTGAACCATTATCTGACATTCATTTTTCATTGCATTTTCCAACTAGAAGTTTTCTAAATTATTTCTTACATTTTTCATATATATGTATATATATATATATATATATATATATATATATATATATATATATATATATATATATATATATATATATATTTTTTTTTTTTTTTTTTTTTTATACTTTGTCGCTGTCTCCCGCGTTTGCGAGGTAGCGCAAGGAAACAGACGAAAGAAATGGCCCAACACCCCCCCCCCTACACATGTACATACACACGTCCACACACGCAAATATACATACCTACACAGCTTTCCATGGTTTACCCCAGACGCTTCAAATGCCTTGATTCAATCCACTGACAGCACGTCAACCCCTGTATACCACATGACTCCAATTCACTCTATTCCTTGCCCTCCTTTCACCCTCCTGCATGTTCAGGCCCCGATCACACAAAATCTTTTTCACTCCATCTTTCCACCTCCAATTTGGTCTCCCTCTTCTCCTCGTTCCCTCCACCTCCGACACATATATCCTCTTGGTCAATCTCTCCTCACTCATTCTCTCCATGTGCCCAAACCATTTCAAAACACCCTCTTCTGCTCTCTCAACCACGCTCTTTTTATTTCCACACATCTCTCTTACCCTTACGTTACTTACTCGATCAAACCACCTCACACCACACATTGTCCTCAAACATCTCATTTCCAGCACATCCATCCTCCTGCGCACACCTCTATCTATAGCCCACGCCTCGCAACCATACAACATTGTTGGAACCACTATTCCCTCAAACATACCCATTTTTGCTTTCCGAGATAATGTTCTCGACTTCCACACATTTTTCAAGGCTCCCAAAATTTTCGCCCCCTCCCCCACCCTATGATCCACTTCCGCTTCCATGGTTCCATCCGCTGACAGATCCACTCCCAGATATCTAAAACACTTCACTTCCTCCAGTTTTTCTCCATTCAAACTCACCTCCCAATTGACTTGACCCTCACCCCTACTGTACCTAATAACCTTGCTCTTATTCACATTTACTCTCAACTTTCTTCTTCCACACACTTTACCAAACTCAGTCACCAGCTTCTGCAGTTTCTCACATGAATCAGCCACCAGCGCTGTATCATCAGCGAACAACAACTGACTCACTTCCCAAGCTCTCTCATCCCCAACAGACTTCATACTTGCCCCTCTTTCCAGGACTCTTGCATTTACCTCCCTTACAACCCCATCCATGAACAAATTAAACAACCATGGAGACATCACACACCCCTGCCGCAAACCTACATTCACTGAGAACCAATCACTTTCCTCTCTTCCTACACGTACACATGCCTTACATCCTCGATAAAAACTTTTCACTGCTTCTAACAACTTGCCTCCAACACCATATATTCTTAATACCTTCCATAGAGCATCTCTATCAACTCTATCATATGCCTTCTCCAGATCCATAAATGCTACATACAAATCCATTTGCTTTTCTAAGTATTTCTCACATACATTCTTCAAAGCAAACACCTGATCCACACATCCTCTACCACTTCTGAAACCGCACTGCTCTTCCCCAATCTGATGCTCTGTACATGCCTTCACCCTCTCAATCAATACCCTCCCATACAATTTACCAGGAATACTCAACAAACTTATACCTCTGTAATTTGAGCACTCACTCTTATCCCCTTTGCCTTTGTACAATGGCACTATGCACGCATTCCGCCAATCCTCAGGCACCTCACCATGAGTCATACATACATTAAATAACCTTACCAACCAGTCAACAATACAGTCACCCCCTTTTTTAATAAATTCCACTGCAATACCATCCAAACCTGCTGCCTTGCCGGCTTTCATCTTCCGCAAAGCTTTTACTACCTCTTCTCTGTTTACCAAATCATTTTCCCTAACCCTCTCACTTTGCACACCACCTCGACCAAAACACCCTATATCTGCCACTCTGTCATCAGACACATTCAACAAACCTTCAAAATACTCATTCCATCTCCTTCTCACATCACCGCTACTTGTTATCACCTCCCCATTTACGCCCTTCACTGAAGTTCCCATTTGCTCCCTTGTCTTACGCACCCTATTTACCTCCTTCCAGAACATCTTTTTATTCTCCCTAAAATTTACTGATAGTCTCTCACCCCAACTCTCATTTGCCCTTTTTTTCACCTCTTGCACCTTTCTCTTGACCTCCTGTCTCTTTCTTTTATACTTCTCCCACTCAATTGCATTTTTTCCCTGCAAAAATCATCCAAATGCCTCTCTCTTCTCTTTCACTAATACTCTTACTTCTTCATCCCACCACTCACTACCCTTTCTAAACAGCCCACCTCCCACTCTTCTCATGCCACAAGCATCTTTTGCGCAATCCATCACTGATTCCCTAAATACATCCCATTCCTCCCCCACTCCCCTTACTTCCATTGTTCTCACCTTTTTCCATTCTGTACACAGTCTCTCCTGGTACTTCCCCACACAGGTCTCCTTCCCAAGCTCACTTACTCTCACCACCTTCTTCACCCCAACATTCACTCCTCTTTTCTGAAAACCCATACTAATCTTCACCTTAGCCTCCACAAGATAATGATCAGACATCCCTCCAGTTGCACCTCTCAGCACATTAACATCCAAAAGTCTCTCTTTCGCACGCCTGTCTATTAACACGTAATCCAATAACGCTCTCTGGCCATCTCTCCTACTTACATAAGTATACTTATGTATATCTCGCTTTTTAAACCAGGTATATATATATACATATATATATATATATATATATATATATATATATATATATATATATATATATGTATATATATATATATATATATATATATATATATATATATATATATATATATAAATATACATATATACATATATATATATATATATATATATATATATATATATATATAAATATATATATATATATATATATATATATATATATATATATATATATATATATATATATACATATATATATATATATATAGTTGTGACTGTATTGTTGACTGGTTGGTAAGGTTATTTAATGTGTGTATGACTCATGGTGAGGTGCCTGAGGATTGGCGGAATGCGTGCATAGTGCCATTGTACAAAGGCAAAGGGGATAAGAGTGAGTGCTCAAATTACAGAGGTATAAGTTTGTTGAGTTATCCTGGCAAATAATATGGGAGGGTATTGATTGAGAGGGTGAAGGCATGTACAGAGCATCAGATTGGGGAACAGCAGTGTGGTTTCAGAAGTGGTAGAGGATGTGTGGATCAGGTGTTTGCTTTGAAGAATGTATGTGAGAAATACTTAGAAAAGCAAATGGATTTGTATGTAGCATTTATGGATCTGGAGAAGGCATATGATAGAGTTGATAGAGATGCTCTGTGGAAGGTATTAAGAATATATGGTGTAGGAGGCAAGTTGTTAGAAGCAGTGAAAAGTTTTTATCGAGGATTTAAGGCATGTGTACGTGTAGGAAGAGAGGAAAGTGATTGGTTCTCAGTGAATGTAGGTTTGCGGCAGGGGTGTGTGATGTCTCCATGGTTGTTTAATTTGTTTATGGATGGAGTTGTTAGGGAGGTGAATGCAAGAGTTTTGTAAAGAGGGGCAAGTATGAAGTCTGTTGGGGATGAGAGAGCTTGGGAAGTGAGTCAGTTTTTGTTCGCTGATGATACAGCGCTGGTGGCTGATTCATGTGAGAAACTGCAGAAGCTGGTGACTGAGTTTGGTAAAGTGTGTGAAAGAAGAAAGTTAAGAGTAAATGTGAATAAGAGCAAGGTTATTAGGTACAGTAGGGTTGAGGGTCAATTCAATTGGGAGGTGAGTTTGAATGAAGAAAAACTGGAGGAAGTAAAGTGTTTTAGATATCTGGGAGTGGATCTGGCAGCGGATGGAACCATGGAAGCGGAAGTGGATCATAGGGTGGGGGAGGGGGCGAAAATTCTGGGAGCCTTGAAGAATGTGTGGAAGTCGAGAACATTGTCTCGGAAAGCAAAAATGGGTATGTTTGAAGGAATAGTGGTTCCAACAATGTTGTATGGTTGCGAGGCGTGGACTATGGATAGAGTTGTGCGCAGGAGGATGGATGTGCTGGAAATGAGATGTTTGAGGACAATGTGTGGTGTGAGGTGGTTTGATCGAGTAAGTAACGTAAGGGTAAGACAGATGTGTGGAAATAAAAAGAGCGTGGTTGAGAAAGCAGAAGAGGGTGTTTTGAAATGGTTTGGTCACATGGAGAGAATGAGTGAGGAAAGATTGACCAAGAGGAATATGTGTCGGAGGTGGAGGGAACGAGGAGAAGAGGGAGACCAAATTGGAGGTGGAAAGATGGAGTGAAAAAGATTTTGAGTGATCGGGGCCTGAACATGCAGGAGGGTGAAAGGAGGGCAAAGAATAGAGTGAATTGGAGCGATGTGGTATACCGGGGTTGACGTGCTGTCAGTGGATTGAATCAAGGCATATGTATGGGGGTGGGTTGGGCCATTTCTTTCGTCTGTTTCCTTGCGCTACCTCGCAAACGCGGGAGACAGCGACAAAGCAAAAAAAGAAAAAAAAAAAAAAAAAAAAATATATATATATATATATATATATAGATATATATATATATATATATATATATATATATATATATATATATATATATATATATATATATATATATATATATATATGTATATATATATATATATATATATATATATATATATATATATATACATATATATATATATATATACATATATATATATATATATATATATATATATATATATATATATATATATATATATATATATATATATATATATATATATGTATATATATATATATATGAAAAATGTAATAAAGTGCATTCGTAGTCATATACCTCCGCGTTGTACAGTTAGGTTCGGTAAAACGCTATCAGCTGGCTATGTGCGTCTGTTCGGAAATAACCGATAGGCCCCGTTGCTCACCTTTGTGAGACGAAGGGTATTCGAGTACTTAGTATTTCGAATAGTTGTTTCCTATTATACAGTCCCATAGCCTAGCGGTTAGCATGCCTGCCTCTTGCACAGGGGTTCCAGGTTCGATCCTGGCTGTTGGAGGTTTACATGTTCTATGAAGGTGCGCGTTCATATGCACTTTATTCGTATATATATATATATGTCTATATATTTTCTTTTTTTTTTTTTTTGCTTTGTCGCTGTCTCCCGCGTTTGCGAGGTAGCCCAAGGAAAGAGACGAAAGAAATGGCCCAACCCACCCCCATACACATGTATATACATACGTCCACACACGCAAATATACATACCTACACAGCTTTCCATGGTTCACCCCAGACGCTTTACATGCCCTGATTTAATCCACTGCCAGCACGTCAACCCCGGTATACCACATCGCTCCAATTCACTCTATTCTTTGCCCTCTTTTCACCCTCCTGCATGTTCAGGCCCCGATCACTCAAAATCTTTTTCACTCCATCTTTCCACCTCCAATTTGGTCTCCCTCTTCTCCTCGTTCCCTCCACCTCCGACACATATATCCTCTTGGTCAATCTTTCCTCACTCATTCTCTCCATGTGCCCAAACCAATTCAAAACACCCTCTTCTGCTCTCTCAACCACGCTCTTTTTATTTCCACACATCTGTCTTACCCTTACGTTACTTACTCGATCAAACCACCTCACACCACACATTGTCCTCAAACATCTCATTTCCAGCACATCCATCCTCCTGCGCACCACTCAATCCATAGCCCACGCCTCGCAACCATACAACATTGTTGGAACCACTATTCCTTCAAACATACCCATTTTTGCTTTCCGAGATAATGTTCTCGACTTCCACACATTCTTCAAGGCTCCCAGAATTTTCGCCCCCTCCCCCATCCTATGATCCACTTCCGCTTCCATGGTTCCATCCGCTGCCAGATCCACTCCCAGATATCTAAAACACTTTACTTCCTCCAGTTTTTCTCCATTCAAACTCACCTCCCAATTGACTTGACCCTCAACCCTACTGTACCGAATAATCTTGTTCTTATTCACATTTACTCTTAACTTTCTTCTTTCACACACTTTACCAAACTCAGTCACCAGCTTCTGCAGTTTCTCACATGAATCAGCCACCAGCGCTGTATCATCAGCGAACAACAACTGACTCACTTCCCAAGCTCTCTCATCCCCAACAGACTTCATACTTGCCCCTCTTTCCGAAACTCTTGCATTCACCTCCCTAACAACCCCATCCATAAACAAATTAAACATCCATGGAGACATCACACACCCCTGCCGCAAACCTACATTTACTGAGAACCAATCACTTTCCTCTCTTCCCACACGTACACATGCCTTACATCCTCGATAAAAACTTTTCACTGCTTCTAACAACTTGCCTCCCACACCATATATTCTTAATACCTTCCACAGAGCATCTCTATCAACTCTATCATATGCCTTCTCCAGATCCATAAATGCTACATACAAGTCCATTTGCTTTTCTAAGTATTTCTCACATACATTCTTCAAAGCAAACACCTGATCCACACATCCTCAACCACTTCTGAATCCACACTGCTCTTCCCCAATCTGAGGCTCTGTACGTGCCTTCACCCTCTCAATCAATACCCTCCCATATAATTTACCAGGAATACTCAAAAAACTTATACCTCTGTAATTTGAGCACTCACTCTTATCCCCTTTGCCTTTGTACAATGGAAGTAAGGGGAGTGGGGGAGGAATGGGATGTATTTAGGGAATCAGTGATGGATTGCGCAAAAGATGCTTGTGGCATGAGAAGAGTGGGAGATGGGTTGATTAGAAAGGGTAGTGAGTGGTGGGATGAAGAAGTAAGAGTATTAGTGAAAGAGAAGAGAGAGGCATTTGGACGATTTTTGCAGGGAAAAAATGCAATTGAGTGGGAGATGTATAAAAGAAACAGACAGAAGGTCAAGAGAAAGGTGCAAGAGGTGAAAAAAAGGGCAAATGAGAGTTGGGGTAAGAGAGTATCATTAAATTTTAGGGAGAATAAAAAGATGTTCTGGAAGGAGGTAAATAAAGTGCGTAAGACAAGGGAGCAAATGGGAACTTCAGTGAAGGGCGCAAATGGGGAGGTGATAACAAGTAGTGGTGATGTGAGAAGGAGATGGAGTGAGTATTTTGAAGGTTTGCTGAATGTGTTTGATGATAGAGTGGCAGATATAGGGTGTTTTGGTCGAGGTGGTGTGCAAAGTGAGAGGGTTACGGAAAATGATTTGGTAAACTGAGAAGAGGTAGTAAAAGCTTTGCGGAAGATGAAAGCCGGCAAGGCAGCAGGTTTTGATGGTATTGCAGTTTAATTTATTTAAAAAGGGGGTGACTATATTGTTGACTGGTTGGTAAGGTTATTTAATGTATGTATGACTCATGGTGAGGTGCCTGAGGATTGGCGGAATGCGTGCATAGTGCCATTGTACAAAGGTCTATATATATATATATATATATGTTTTACATTTTTTTATATGTATATGTATGTATGTGTGTGTGTGTGTTTGTATATGTGCGTACGTATGTGTATGTGTGTGTATGTGTATATGTATATATATATGTATATTATCCCTGGGGACACGGATGAAAGAATACTTCCCACGTATTCCTCGCGTGTCGTAGAAAGCGACTAGAGGGGACGGGAGCGGGGGGCCAGAAATCCTCCCCTCCTTGTATTAACTTTCTAAAATGGGAAACAGAAGAAGGAGTCACGCGGGGAGTGCTCATCCTCCTCGAAGGCTCAGAGTGGGGTGCCTAAATGTGTGTGGATGTAACCAAGATGTGAAAAAAGGAGAGATAGGTAGTATGCTTGAGGAAAGGAACCTGATGTTTTGGCTCTGAGTGAAACGAAGCTCAAGGGTAAAGGGGAAGAGTGGTTTGGGAATGTCTGGGGAGTAAAGTTAGGGGTTAGTGAGAGGACAAGAGCAAGGGAAGGAGAAGAAATACTCCTGAAACAGGAGTTGTGGGAGTATGTGATAGAGTGTAAGAAAGTAAATTCTCGATTAATATGGGTAAAACTAAAAGTTGATGGAGAGAGGTGGGTGATTATTGGTGCATATGCACCTGGGCATGAGAAGAAAGATCAAGAGAGGCAAGTGTTTTGGGAGCAGCTGAATGAGTGTGTTAGTGGTTTTGATGCACGAGACCGGGTTATAGTGATGGGTGATTTGAATGCAAAGGTGAGTAATGTGGCAGTTGAGGGAATAATTGGTATACATGGGGTGTTCAGTGTTGTAAATGGAAATGGTGAAGAGCTTGTAGATTTATGTGCTGAAAAAGAACTGATGATTGGGAATACCTGGTTTAAAAAGCGAGATATACATAAGTATACTTATGTAAGTAGGAGAGATGGCCAGAGAGCGTTATTGGATTACGTGTTAATTGACAGGCGTGCGAGAGAGAGACTTTTGGATGTTAATGTGCTGAGAGGTGCAACTGGAGGGATGTCTGATCATTATCTTGTGGAGGCTAAGGTGAAGATTTGTATGGGTTTTCAGCAAAGAAGAGTGAATGTTGGGGTGAAGAGGGTGGTGAGAGTAAGTGAGCTTGAGAAGGAGACCTGTGTGAGGAAGTACCAGGAGAGACTGAGTACAGAATGGAAAAAGGTGAGAACAATGGAAGCAAGGGGAGTGGGGGAGGAATGGGATGTATTTAGGGAATCAGTGATGGATTGCGCAAAAGATGCTTGTGGCATGAGAAGAGTGGGAGGTGGGTTGATTAGAAAGGGTAGTGAGTGGTGGGATGAAGAAGTAAGAGTATTAGTGAAAGAGAAGAAAGAGGCATTCGGACGATTTTTGCAGGGAAAAAATGCAATTGAGTGGGAGATGTATAAAAGAAAGAGACAGGAGGTCAAGAGAAAGGTGCAAGAGGTGAAAAGGGCAAATGAGAGTTGGGGTGAGAGAGTATCATTAAATTTTAGGGAGAATAAAAAGATGTTCTGGAAGGAGATAAATAAAGTGCGTAAGACAAGGGAGCAAATGGGAACTTCAGTGAAGGGCGCAAATGGGGAGGTGAAAACAAGTAGTGGTGATGTGAGAATGAGATGGAGTGAGTATTTTGAAGGTTTGTTGAACGTGTTTGATGATAGAGTGGCAGATATAGGGTGTTTTGGTCGAGGTGGTGTGCAAAGTGAGAGGGTTAGGGAAAATGATTTGGTAAACAGAGAAGAGGTAGTGAAAGCTTTACGGAAGATGAAAGCCGGCAAGGCAGCAGGTTTGGATGGTATTGCAGTGGAATTTATTAAAAAAAAGGGGGTGACTGTATTGTTGACTGGTTGGTAAGGTTATTTAATGTATGTATGACTCATGGTGAGGTGCCTGAGGATTGGCGGAATGCGTGCATAGTGCCATTGTACAAAGGCAAAGGGGATAAGAGTGAGTGCTCAAATTACAGAGGTATAAGTTTGTTGAGTATTCCTGGTAAATTATATGGGAGGGTATTGATTGAGAGGGTGAAGGCATGTACAGAGCATCAGATTGGGGAACAGCAGTGTGGTTTCAGAAGTGGTAGAGGATGTGTGGATCAGGTGTTTGCTTTGAAGAATGTATGTGAGAAATACTTAGAAAAGCAAATGGATTTGTATGTAGCATTTATGGATCTGGAGAAGGCATATGATAGAGTTGATAGAGATGCTCTGTGGAAGGTATTAAGAATATATGGTGTGGAAGGAAAGTTGTTAGAAGCAGTGAAAAGCTTTTATCGAGGATGTAAGGCATGTGTACTTGTAGGAAGTGAGGAAAGTGATTGGTTCTCAGTGAATGTCGGTTTGCGGCAGGGGTGTGTGATGTCTCCATGGTTGTTTAATTTGTTTATGGATGGGGTTGTTAGGAAGGTAAATGCAAGAGTTTTGGAAAGAGGGGCAAGTATGAAGTCTGTTGGGGATGAGAGAGCTTGGGAAGTGAGTCAGTTGTTGTTCGCTGATGATACAGCGCTGGTGGCTGATTCATGTGAGAAACTGCAGAAGCTGGTGACTGAGTTTGGTAAAGTGTGTGGAAGAAGAAAGTTAAGAGTAAATGTGAATAAGAGCAAGGTTATTAGGTACAGTAGGGTTGAGGGTCAAGTCAATTGGGATGTGAGTTTGAATGGAGAAAAACTGGAGGAAGTAAAGTGTTTTAGATATCTGGGAGTGGATCTGGCAGCGGATGGAACCATGGAAGCGGAAGTGGATCATAGGGTGGGGGAGGGGGCGAAAACTCTGGGGGCCTTGAAGAATGTGTGGAAGTTGAGAACATTATCTCGGAAGGCAAAAATGGGTATGTTTGAAGGAATAGTGGTTCCAACAATGTTGTATGGTTGCGAGGCGTGGGCTATGGATAGAGTTGTGCGCAGGAGGATGGATGTGTTGGAAGTGAGATGTTTGAGGACAATGTGTGGTGTGAGGTGGTTTGATCGAGTGAGTAACGTAAGGGTAAGAGAGATGTGTGGAAATAAAAGGAGCGTGGTTGAGAGAGCAGAAGAGGGTGTTTTGAAGTGGTTTGGGCACATGTAGAGGATGAGTGAGGAAAGATTGACCAAGAGGATATATGTGTCGGAGGTGGAGGGAGCAAGGAGAAGAGGGAGACCAAATTGGAGGTGGAAAGATGGAGTGAAAAAGATTTTGAGTGATCGGGGCCTGAACATGCAGGAGGGTGAAAGGAGGGCAAGGAATAGAGTGAATTGGATCGATGTGGTATACCGGGGTTGACGTGCTGTCAGTGGATTGAATCAAGGCATGTGAAGCGTCTGGGGTAAACCATGGAAAGCTTTGTAGGTATGTATATTTGCGTGTGTGGACGTATGTATATACATGTGTATGGGGGGGGGTTGGGCCATTTCTTTCGTCTGTTTCCTTGCGCTACCTCGCAAACGCGGGAGACAGCGACAAAGTATAAAAAAAAAATATATATGTTTTATTTTATTTTATCTATTTTGCTTTGTCGCTGTTTCCCGCGTTTGGGAGGTAGCGCAAGGAAAGAGACGAAATAAATGGCCCAACCCACCCCCATACACATGTATATACATACACGTCCACACACGCAAATATATATACCTATACATCTCAATGTACACATATAAATACATACACAGACACATACATACATACCCATGCACACAATTTAGACTATCTGCCTTTATTCATTCCCATCGCCACCTCACCACACATGGAATACCATCCCCCTCCCCCCTCTTGTGTGCGAGGTAGCACTAGGAAAAGACAACAAAGGCCCTATTCGTTCACACTCAGTCTCTAGCTGTCATGCAATTATGCCCGAAACCACAGCTCCCTTTCCACATCCAGACCCCACACAACTTTCCATGGTTTACCCCAGACGCTTCACATGCCCTGATTCAATCGACTGACAGCACGTCAACCCCGGTATACCACATCGATCCAATTCACTCTATTCCTTGCCCACCTTTCACCCTCCTGCATGTTCAGGCCCCGATCACTCAAAATCTTTTTCACTCCATCTTTCCATCTCCAATTTGGTCTCCCACTTCTCCTCGTTCCCTCCACCTCCGACACATACATCCTCTTGGTCAATCTTTCCTCACTCATTCTCTCCATGTGCCCAAACCATTTCAAAACACCCTCTTCTGCTCTCTCAACCACGCTCTTTTTATTTCCACACATCTCTCTTACCCTTATGTTACTTACTCGATCAAACCACCTCACACCACACATTGTCCTCAAACATCTCATTTCCAGCACATCCACCCTCCTGCGCACAACTCTATCCATATCCCACGCCTCGAAACCATACAACATTGTTGGAACCACTATTCCTTCAAACATACCCATTTTTGCTCTCCGAGATAATGTTCTCGACTTCCACACATTCTTCAAGGCTCCCAGGATTTTCGCCCCCTCCCCCACCCTATGATTCACTTCCGCTTCCATGGTTCCATCTGCTGCCAGATCCACTCCCAGATATCTAAAACGCTTTACTTCCTCCAGTTTTTCTCCATTCAAACTTACCTCCCAATGGACTTGACCCTCAACCCTACTGTACCTAATAACCTTGCTCTTATTCACATTTACTCTTAACTTTTTTCTTTCACACACTTTACCAAACTCAGTCACCAGCTTCTGCAGTTTCTCACATGAATCAACCACCAGCGCTGTATCATCAGCGAACAACAACTGACTCACTTCCCAAGCTCTCTCATCCACAACAGACTTCATTTTTGCCCCTCTTTCCAAAACTCTTACATTCACCTCCCTAACAACCCCATCGATAAACAAATTAAACAACCATGGAGACATCACACACCCCTGCCGCAAACCTACATTCACTGAGAATCAATCACTTTCCTCTCTTCCTACACGTACACATGCCTTACATCCTCGATAAAAACTTTTCACTGCTTCTAACAACTTGCCTCCCACACCATATATTCTTAATACCTTCCACAGAGCATCTCTATCAACTCTATATATAAATATATATATATATATATATATATATATATATATATATATATATATATATATATATATATATATATATATATATATATATATATATATATATATATATATCACTGAATCAGGAGTTGTGGGAGTATGTGATTGAGTGTAAGAAAGTAAATTCTAGATTGATATGGGTAAAACTGAAAGTTGATGGAGAGAGATGGGTGATTATTGGTGCATATGCACCTGGGCTAAGAAGAAAGATCATGAGAGGCAAATGTCTTGGGAGCAGCTGAATGAGTGTGTTAGTGGTTTTGATGCACAAGACCGGGTTATATTGATGGGTGATTTGAATGCAAAGGTGAGTAATGTGGCAGTTGAGGGAATAATTGTTATACATGGAGTGTTCAGTGTTGGAAATGGAAATGGTGAAGAGCTTGTAGATTTATGTGCTGAAAAAGTACTGGTGATTGGGAATACCTGGTTTAAAAAGCGAGATATACATAAGTATACGTATGTAAGTATGAGAGATGACCAGACAGCGTTATTGGATTACGTGTTAATCGATAGACGCACGAAAGAGAGACTTTTGGATGTTAATGTGCTGAGAGATGCAACTGGAGGGATGTCTGATCATTATCTTGTGGAGGCTAAGGTGAAGATTTGTGGGGGTTTTCAGAAAAGAAGAGAGAATGTTGGGGTGAAGAGAGTGGTGAGAGTAAGTGAGCTTGGGAAGGAGACTTGTGTGAGGAAGTACCAGGAGAGACTGAGTACAGAATGGAAAAAGGTGAGAACAAAGGAGGTAAGGGGAGTGGGGGAGGAATGGGATGTATTTAGGGAAGCAGTGATGGCTTGCGCAAAAGATGCTTGTGGCATGAGAAGCGTGGGAGGTGGGTTGATTAGAAAAGGTAGTGAGTGGTGGAATGAAGAGGTAAGATTATTAGTACAAGAGAAGAGAGAGGCATTTGAACGATTTTTGCAGGGAAAAAATGCAAATGAGTGGGGGAGGTATAAAAGAAAGGGGCAGGAGGTCAAGAGAAAGGTGCAAGAGCTGAAAAAGAGGGCAAATGAGAGTTGGGGTGAGAGAGTATCATTGAATTTCAGGTAGAATAAAAAGATGTTTTGGAAGGAGGTAAATAAAGTGCGTAAGACAAGGGAGCAAATGGGAACTTCAGTGAAGGGGGCTAATGGGGAGGTGATAACAAGTAGTGGTGATGTGAGAAGGAGATTGAGTGAGTATTTTGAAGGTTTGTTGAATGTGTTTGATGATAGAGTGGCAGATGTGGGGTGTCTTGGTCGAGGTGGTGTGCAAAGTGAGAGTGTTAGGGAAAATGATTTGGTAAATAGAGAAGAGGTAGTAAAAGCTTTACGGAAGATGAAAGCCGGCAAAGCAGCAGGTTTGGATCGCATTGCAGTGGAATTTATTAAAAAAGGGAGTGACTGTATTGTTGACTGGTTGGTAAGGTTATTTAATGTATGTATGATTTATGGTGAGGTGCCTGAGGATTGGCGGAATGCTTGCATAGTGCCTTTTTACAAAGGCAAAGGGGATAAGAGTGAGTGCTCAATTTACAGAGATATAAGTTTGTTGAGTATTCCTGGTAAATTATATGGGAGGGTATTGGTTGAGAGGGTGAAGGCATGTACAGTGCATCATATTGGGGAAGAGTAGTGTGGTTTCAGAAGTGGTAGAGGATGTGTGGCTCAGGTGTTTGCTTTGAAGAATGTACGCGAGAAATACTTAGAAAAACAAATGGATTTGTATGTAGCATTTATGGATCTGGAGAAGGCATATGGCAGAGTTGATAGAGATGCTCTGTGGAAGGTATTAAGAATATATGGTAAGGGAGGCAAGTTGTTAGAAGCAGTGAAAAGTTTTCAAAGTAGGAAGAGAGGAAAGTGATTGGTTCTCAGTGAATGAAGGTTTGCGGCAGGGGTGTGTGATGTCTCCATGGATGTTTAATTTGTTTATGGTTGTGGTTGTTAGGGAGGTGAATGCAAGAGTTTTGGAAAGAGGGGCAAGTATGCAGTCTGTTGTGGATGAGAGAGCTTGGGAAGTGAGTCAGTTGTTGTTCGCTGATGATACGGCGCTGGTGGCTGATTCATGTAAGAAACTGCAGAAGCTGGTGACTGAGTTTGGTAAAGTGTGTGAAAGAAGAAAGTTAAGAGTAAATGTGAATAAGAGCAAGGTTATTAGGTTCCGTAGGGTTGAGGGTCAAGTCAATTGGGAGGTAAGTTTGAATGGAGAAAAGCTGGAGGAAGTGAAGTGTTTTAGATATCTGGGAGTGGATCTGGCAGCGGATGGAACCATGGAAGCGGAAGTGAATCATAGGGTGGGGGAGGGGGCGAAAATTCTGGGAGTCTTGAAGAATGTTTGGAAGTCGAGAACATTATCTCGAAAAGCAAAAATGGGTATGTTTGAAGGAATAGTGGTTCCAACACTGTTGTATGGTTGCGAGGCGTGGGCTATGGATAGAGTTGTGCGCAGGAGGGTGGATGTGCTGGAATGAGATGTTTGAGTACAATATGTGGTGTGAGGTGGTTTGATCGAGTAAGTAATGTAAGGGTGAGAGAGATGTGTGTAAATAAAAAGAGTGTGGTTGAGAGAGCAGAAGAGGGTGTTTTGAAATGGTTTGGTCACATGGAGAGAATGAGTGGGGAAAGATTGACCAAGATGATATATGTGTCAGAGGTGGAGGGAACGAGGAGAAGTGGGAGACCAAATTGGAGGTGGAAAGATGGAGTGAAAAAGATTTTGAGTGATCGGGGCCTGAACATGCAGGAGGGTGAAAGGCGTGCAAGGAATAGAGTGAATTGGAACGATGTGGTATACTGGGGTCGACGTGCTGTCAATGGATTGAATCAGGGCATGTGAAGCGTCTGGGGTAATCCATGCAAAGTGTGTGGGGCCTGGATGTGGAAAGGGAGCTGTGGTTTCGGTGCATTATTACATGACAGCTAGAGACTGAGTGTGAACGAATGGGGCCTTTGGTGTTTTTCCTAGCGCTACATCGCACACATTAGGGGGAGGGGGTTGGTATTCCATGTGTGGCGAGGTGGCGATGGGAACAAATAAAGGCAGACAGTATGAATTATGTACATGTGTATATATGTATATGTCTGTGTGTGTATATATATGTGTACATTGAGATGTATGGGTATGTATATTGTGCGTGTGTGGACATGTATGTATATACATGTGTATGTGGGCGGGTTGGGCCATTCTTTTGTCTGTTTCCTTGCGCTACCTCGCTAACGCGGGAGACAGCGACAAAGCAAAATAATAAAAAATAATAATCACTGGAGATAGGGGAGAAAGAATACTTCCTCGCGTGTCGTAGAAGGCGACTAAAGGGGACAGGAGCGGGGGGCTAGAAACCCTCCCCTCCCTGTATTTTAACTTTTTAAACGGAGAAACAGAAGGAGTCACGCGGAGAGTGCTCATCCTCCTCAGAAGCTCAGATTGGGTTGTCTAAATGTGTGTGGATGTAACCAACATGAGAGAAAACGAGAGATAGGCAGTATGTTTGAAGAGGGAAACCTGGATGTTTTGGCTTTGAGTGAAACGAAGCTCAAGCATAAAGGGGAAGAGTGGTTTGGGAATATCATGGGAGTAAAGTCAGTGGTTAGTGAGAGGACAAGAGCAAGGGAAGGAGTAGCACTACTCCTGAAACAGGAGTGGTGCGAGTATATGACAGAGTGTAAATTAGTGAACTCTACATTGATATGGGTAAAACTGAAAGTGGATGAAGAGAGATGGATGATTATTGGTGCATATGCACATTGGTATGAGAAGAAAGATCATGAGAGGCAAGTGTTTTGGGAGCAGCTGAGTGAGTATGTTAGTAGTTTTGATGCACGAGACCGGGTTATAGTGATCGGTGATTTAAAAGCAAAGGTGAGTAATGTGGCAGTTGAGGAAATAATTGGTGTACATGGGGTGTTCAGTGTTGTAAATGGAAATAATGAAGAGCTTGTAGATTTATGTGCTGAATAAGGACTGGTGATTGGGAATACCTGGTTTGAAAAAAAGAGATGTACATAGGTATACATATGTAAGTAGGAGAGATGGCCCGAGAGCGTTATTGGAATACGTGTTAATTAATAGGCGCGCGAAAGAGAGATTTTTAGATGTTAATGTACTGAGAGGTGCAACTGGAGAGATGTCTCATCATTATTTTGTGGAGGCGAAGGTGAAGATTTGTAGAGGTTTTCAGAAAAGAAGAGTGAATGTTGGGGTGAAGAGGGTGGTGAGAGTAAGTGAGCTTGGGAAGGAGACTTGTGTGAGGAAGTATCAGGAGAGACTGAGTACAGAATGGAAAAAGATGAGAACAAAGGACGTAAGGGGGATGGGGAGGAACGGGATATATTTAGGGAAGTTGTTATAGCTTTCGCAAATGATGCTTGTGGCATGAGAAGCGTGGGAGGTGGGTAGATTAGAAAGGGTAGTAAGTGGTGGGATGAAGAAGTAAGATTATTAGTGAAAGAGAAGAGAGAGGCATTTGGACGATTTTTGCAGGGAAATAATGCAAATGACTGGGAGATGTAAAAAAGAAAGAGGCAGGAGGTCAAGAGAAAGGTGCAAGAGGTGAAAAAGAGGGCAAATGAGAGTTGGGGTGAGAGAGTATCATTACATTTTAGGGAGAATAAAAAGATGTTTCGGAAGGAGGTTAATAAAGCGCGTAAGACAAGGGAACAAATAGGAACATCAGTGAAGGGCGCAAATGGGGAGGTGATAACAAATAGTACTGATGTGACAAGGAGATACAGTATTTTCAAGGTTTGTTAAATGTTTTATGACAGAGTGGCAGATATAGGGTGTTTTGGTCGAGGAGGTGTGTAAAGTAAGAGGGTTAGGGAGAATGATTTGCTAAACAGAGAAGAGGTAGTAAAAGCTTTGCGGAAGATGAAAACCGGCAAGGCAGCGGGCTTGGATGGTATTGCACTTGAATTTATTAACAAAGGGGGTGACTGTGTGTATTGTTCATTGGTTGGTAAAGTTATTTAATGTATGTATGACTCATGTTGAGGTGCCTGAGGATTGGCGGAATGCTTGCATAGTGCCATTATACAAAGGTAAAGGGGATAAGAGTGAGTGCTCAAATTACGGAGGTATAAGTTTGTTGAGTATTCCTGGGAAATTATATGGTAGGGTATTGATTGAGAGGGTGAAGGCATGTACAGAGCATCAGATTGGGGAAGAGCAGTGTGGTTTCAGAAGTGGTAGAGGATGTGTGGATCAGGTATTTGCATTAAAAAATGTATGTGAGAAATACGTACAAAAGCAAATGGATTTGTATGTAGCATTTATGGATCTGGAGAAGGCATATGACAGAGTTGATAGAGATGCTCTGTGGAAGGTACTAAGAATATATGGTGTGGGAGGCAAGTTGTTAGAAGCAGTGAAAAGTTTTTATCGAGGATATAAGGCATGTGCACGTGTAGGAAGAGAGGAAAGTGGCTGGTTCTCAGTGAATATTGGTTTGCAGCAGGGGGGCGTGATGTCTCCATGGTTGTCTAATTTGTTTATGGATGGGGTTGTTAGGGAGGTAAATGCAAGAGTTTTGGAAAGGGGGGGCAAGTATGCAGTCTGTTGTGGATGAGAGAGCTTGGGAAGTGAGTCAGTTGTTAATCGCTGATGATACAGCGTTGGTGGCTGATTCGGGTGAGAAACTGCAGAAGCTGGTGACTGAGTTTGATAAAGTGTGTGAAAGAAGAAAGCTGAGAGTAAATGTGAATAAGATCAAGACTATTAGGTGCAGTAGGATTGAGGGACAAAATAATTGGGAGGTAAGTTTGAATGGAGAAAAACTGAATGAAGTGAAGTGTTTTAGATATCTGGGAGTGGATTTGGCGGCGGTGGAACCAAGGAAACGAAGGTGAGTCACAGGATGGGGGAAGGGGCGAAAGTTCTGGGAGTGTTGAAAAGTGTGTGGAAGGCGAGAACATTATCTCGGAAAGCAAAAATGTGTATGTTTAAAGGAATAGTGGTTCCAACAATGTTATATGATGCGAGCGTGGGCAATAGATAGAGTTGTGCGGAGGAGGGCGGATGTGTTAGAAATGAGATGTTTGAGGACAATATGTGATGTGAGGTGGTTTCATCGAGTAAGTAATGAAAGGGTAAGAGAGATGTATGGCAATAAAAAGTGTGGTTGGGACAGCAGAGAATGGTGTTTTGAAATGGTTTGGTCACATGGAGAAAATGAGTGAGGAAAGACTGGCAAAGAGGATATATGTGTCAGAAGTGAGGGGAAGATGTTTGAGACCACATTGGAGGTCGAAGGATGAGTGAAAAAGATTTTGAGCGATCGGGGCCTGAACATGCAGGAGGGTGAAAAGCATGCAAGGAATAGAGTGAATTTCAACGATGTGGTATACCGGGGTCGACGTGCTGTCAATGAATTGAACCAGGGCATGTGAAGCGTCTGGGGTAAACCATGGAAAGTTTTGTGGGGTCTGGATGTGAAAAGGGAGCTGTGGTTTCGGTGCATTATACATGACAGCTTGAGACTGAATGTGAACGAATGTGGCCTTTGATGTCTCTTCCTAGCGTTACCTCACGCGCATGCTGGGGGAGGGGTTTGTCATTTCATGTGTGGCGTGGTGGCGACGGGAATGAATAAAGGCAGCAAGTATGAATTATGTACATATGTATATACATATATGTCTGTGTATGCATATAAATGTATAATTTGAAATATATAGGTATGTATATGTGCGTGTGTGGACATGTATGTATATACATGTGTATGTGGGTGGGTTGGGCCATTCTTTCGTCTGTTTCCTTGCGCTACCTCGCAAACGCGAGAGACAGCGACAAAGTATAATAAGATGATATAAAATAACTATCATTTTATATATCTATTATATCTAATCGCCGTCTCCCGCGTTAGCAAGGTAGCGGAAGGAAACAGACGATGAATGGCCCAATCCACCCACATACACATATATGCACAAAAACGCCCACACACACACACACATATATATAGACATACATTTCAACGTATACAGACATATGCATATACAGATATATACATCTATACACATTTACATATTCATAGTTGCTGCCTTCTCTTGTTGCCACATTCGTTCACACTCAGTCTCTAGCTGTCATGTGTAATGCACCGAAACCACATCTCCCTTTCCACACCCAGGCCCTACAGACTTTTCTATTGTTTACCCCCCAGACGCTTCACATCCCCTGGTTCAATCTACTGACAGCACGTCGTCCCCGGTATTCCACATCGTTCCAATTCACTTTATTCCTTGCTCTCCTTTCACCCTCCTGTATGTTTAGGCCTCGACCGCTCAAAATCATTTTCACTCCATCCTTCCACCTCCAATTTGGCCTCCCTCTTCTTCTTCCCTTCTTCTCTGATGCATATATCATCTTTGTCAATCTCTCCTCACTTATTCTCACTATGTGACCAAACTATTTCAACACACCCTCTTCTGCTCTCTCAGTCCACACTCTTTTTATTACCACACATCTCTCTTACCCTTTCATTACTTACTCGATAAAAAAACTCACACCACATATCCTCCTCAAACATTTCATTTCCAACACATCCACCCTCCTCCGCACAATCCTATCTATAGCCTACGCCTCGCAACCATATAACACTGTTGGAACCACAATTCCTTCAAAAATACCCATTTTTCCTCTCGAATATAACGTTCTAGCCTTCCACACATTCTTAAACGCTCCCAGAACTTTCGCCCGCTACCACACCCTGTGACTCACTTCCGCTTTCATGGTTCCATCCGCTGCTAAGTCCACTACCAGGTATCTAAAACACTTCACTTCCTAAAGTTTTTCTCCATTCAAACTTATCTACCAGTTAACTTGTCCCTCAACCCTACTGAACGTGATAATGCTTCTCTTACTAACATCTACTTTCAACTTTCTTCTTTCACACACTTCTGCAGTTTCTGACCCAAAATCAGCCACCAGCACTGTACCATCAGCGTACAACAACTGAGTCACTTCCCAAGCTCTCTTATTCACAACAGGCTGAATACTTACCCCTCTTTCCAAAACTCTTCCATTCACCTCTCTAACACCCCCAACCACAAACAAGTTAAACAACCATGAAGACATCACACACCCCTGCCGCGAACCGACGTTCACTGGGAACCAATCATTTTCCTCTCTTCCTACTCGAAGACATGCCTTACATCCTTGTTAAAAACTTTTCACCAAATACTCTTAAAACTTTCCACAAAGCATCTCTATCAACCCTATTATATGACTTCTCCAGATCCTGAAATGCTACAGACAAATCCACCTGTTTATCTAAGTATTTCTCACATACATTCTTCAAAGCGAACACCTGATCCACACATCCTCTATCACTTCTGAAACCACACTGCTCTTCCCTAATCTGATGCTCTGTACATGCCTTTACCCTCTCAATCAATCCATATAATTTCCCAGGAATACTTTACACACTTATACCTTTGTAATTTGAACACTCACCTTTATCCCGTTTGCCTTTGTACTATGACACAATGCATGCATTCCGCCAATCCTCAGGCACTTCACCATGATCCATAAATACACTGAATATCCATACCAACCAATTAACAAGAGAGTCACCACCTGTTTTAATAAATTCCACTGCAATACTATCCGAACCCACAGCCTTGCTAGATTTCATCTTCCGCAAAGCCTTCACCACTTCTTCTCTGCTTACTAAAGCCTTCTCCCTGACCCTCTCACTTCGCACCACCACCCAGGCCAAAGCACCCTATATCAGCCACTCTATCAAACACATTCTAACATTCCTTCCAAATACTCACTCCATCTCCTTCTCACTTCATCACTACTTGTTATTACCTCACCACTTGCCCCTTTCACCTAATGTTCCCATTTGTTCTCTTGTCTAATGCACGTTGTTTACCTCCTTCCAAAAATCTTATTTTCCTCTATAATTCTAATGATACTCTCACTCCAACTCTCATTTGCCCTCATTTTCACCTCTTGCACCTTCTCTTAACCTCCTGTCGCTTTCTTTTATACATTTCATAGTTATCTTCATTACTTCCTGGCAAGTATCGTCCAAACGCCTATCTTCTTTTTCACTAATAACCTTAATTTTCATCCCACCACTCACTACCATTTCCATTCTGCCCACATCCCACCTTTCTCATGCCACAAGCATCTTTTGCGCAAGCCATCACTGCTTCCCTAAATACATCCCATTCCTCCCCCACTCCCCTCACGTCATTTCCTCTCATCTTTAGTCATTCTACGCTCAATCTCTCCTGGTACTTACTCACACACATCTCCTTTCCAAGCTAACTTACTCTCACCACTCTCTTCTCACTAACATTCTCTCTTGTTTTCTGAAAACCTTTACAAATCTTCGCATTCACCTCCACAAGATCACGTCCCTCCAGCTGCCCCTATCAGAACAAAAACATCCAAAAGCCTCTCTTTTAAACTCCTAGAAATCAACACGTAATCCAGTAATGCCCGTTTACCACCTCTGCTACTCACACATATATGCTTCTGTAAACCTCTCTTTTTAAACCAGGTATTCCCAGTCACCACTCCTTTTTCAGCACACAAATCCACAGCTCTTCACCATTTCCATTTACAATTCTGAATTCCCCATGCACACCAATATATCCTCAACTGCCACATTACTCACTCTGCATGTAAATCACCCATCACTATAACCCGGTCTCGCGCATTAAAACTACTAACGTACTCACTCAACTGCTCCCAAAACACTAGCCTCTCATGATATTTCTTCTCATGACCAGGTGCATAGACATCAATAATCACCCATCTCTCTCCAACCACTTTCAGTTTTAGCCAAAATCTAGAACTTACGTTCTTATACTCTATCACATATCCCACCACTCCTGATTCAGGAGTTGTGCTACTCCTTCCCTTGCTCTTGTCCTCTCAGCAACCCCTAACTTTACTCTCAAAACATTCCCAAACCACTCTTCCCCTTTACCCTTGAGCTTCGTTTCACTAAGAGCCAAAACATCCAGGTTCCTTTCCTCAAACATACTACCTATCTCTCCTTTTTTCTCATCTTGGTTACATGCACATACATTCAGACAGGACTCCCCGCTTGAATCGTTTTCTTCAGAAATCTAGTATATATATATATATTTTTTTTTTTTTTTCTTTTTTTTTTTTACTTTGTCGCTGTCTCCCGCGTTTGCGAGGTAGCGGAAGGAAACAGACGAAAGAAATGGCCCAACCCCCCCCCCCATACACATGTACATACACACGTCCACACACACAAATATACATACCTACACAGCTTTCCATTATATAATATATATAATTATAATATATATATATAATAAAATATATAATAATATATAATATAATAATAAATAAAATTATAAAAAAAATAATAATAAATTAAATAATAATAAATATAATAAAAATATAATTAAAAAAAAAAATATAAATTAATAATTATAAAAATAAATAATAAAAAAATTATAAAATATATAAATATAAATAATAAATATATAAAATAAAATTAATAAAATTATAATAATATAAATATAAATATAAATAAAAAAATAAATAAATAATTAAAAATAATAATTTATAAATATATATTATAAATAATAAATAAATATAAAAATAAAATAATAATAAAATAATATAAATAATATAAAATTAATTAATAAAATAAATAAATATATAAATAAAATATAATTAAAATAAATTAATAAAATAAATAAATATAATATATAAATATATTAAATAATATAATAATAAATAAAAAAAAATAAATATAATAATAAAAATAATTTTACCCCGGACGCTTCACATGCCTTGATTCAATCCACTGACAGCACGTCAACCCCTGTATACCACATCGCTCCAATTCACTCTATTCCTTGCCCTCCTTTCACCCTCCTGCATGTTCAGGCCCCGATCACACAAAATCTTTTTCACTCCATCTTTCCACCTCCAATTTGGTCTCCCTCTTCTCCTCGTTCCCTCCACCTCCGACACACATATATATATATATATATATATATATATATATATATATATATATATATATATATATATATATATATATATATATATATATATAGTTACTTACAAAGCAAAAAAAAAATATATATATATATATATATATATATATATATATATATATATATATATATATATATATATATATATTTCTTTCTTTTAAACTATTCGCCATTTCCCGCATTAGCGAGGTAGCGTTAAGAACAGAGGACTGAGCCTTTGAGGGACTACCCTGACCTGGCCCAATTCTCTGTTCCTTCTTTTGGAAAAAAAGAAAAAAAAAAAAAAAAAAAAAACGAGAGGGGAGGATTTCCAGCCCCCCGCTCCCTCCCCTTTTAGTCGCCTTCTATATATATATATATATATATATATATATATATATATATATATATATATATATATATATATATATATATATATATATATATATATATATATATATATATATTATCCCTGGGGATAGGGGAGAAAGAATACTTCCCACGTATTCCCTGCGTGTCGTAGAAGGCGACTAAAAGGGAAGGGAGCGGGGGGCTGGAAATCCTCCCCTCTCTCTTTTTTTTTTTTTTTTTTTTTCCAAAGGAAGGAACAGAGAAGGGGGCTGGATGAGGATGTTTCCTCAGAGGCCCAGTCCTCTGTTCTTAACGCTACCTCGCTGACGCGGGAAATGGCGAATAGTATGAAAGAAAAAGAAGAATATATATATATATATATATTCTGCTTTGTCGCTGTCTCCCGCGTTTGCGAGGTAGCGCAAGGAAACAGACGAAAGAAATGGCCCAACCCACCCCCGTACACATGTATATACATACGTCCACACACGCAAATATACATACCTACACAGCTTTCCATGGTTTACCCCAGACGCTTCACATGCCCTGATTCAATCCACTGACAGCACGTCAACCCCGGTATACCACATCGATCCAATTCACTCTATTCCTTGCCCTCCTTTCACCCTCCAGCATGTTCAGGCCCCGATCACACAAAATCTTTTCCACTCCATCTTTCCACCTCCAATTTGGTCTCCCACTTCTCCTCGTTCCCTCCACCTCCGACACATATATCCTCTTGGTCAATCTTTCCTCACTCATTCTCTCCATGTGCCCAAACCATTTCGAAACACCCTCTTCTGCTCTCTCAACCACGCTCTTTTTATTTCCACACATCTCTCTTACCCTTATGTTACTTACTCGATCAAACCACCTCACACCACACATTATCCTCAAACATTTCATTTCCAGCACATCCATCCTCCTGCGCACAACTCTATCCATAGCCCACGCCTCGCAACCATACAACACTGTTGGAACCACTATTCCTTCAAACATACCCATTTTTGCTTTCCGAGATAATGTTTTCGACTTCCACACATTCTTCAAGGCTCCCAGGATTTTCGCCCCCTCCCCCACCCTATGATCCACTTCCGCTTCCATGGTTCCATCCGCTGACAGATCCACTCCCAGATATCTAAAACACTATACTTCCTCCAGTTTTTCTCCATTCAAACTTACCTCCAAATTGACTTGACCCTCAACCCTACTGTACCTAATTACTTTGCTCTTATTCACATTTACTCCTAACTTTCTTCTTTCACACACTTTACCAAACTCAGTCACCAGCTTCTGCAGTTTCTCACATGAATCAGCCACCAGCGCTGTGTTATCAGCGAACAACAACTGACTCACTTCCCAAGCTCTCTCATCCCCAACATACTTCATACTTGCCCCTCTTTTCAAAACTCTTGCATTCACCTCCCTAAATTAAACAACCATGGAGACATCACACACCCCTGCTGCAAACCTACATTCACTGAGAACCAATCACTTTCCTCTCTTCCTACACGTACACATGCCTTACATCCTCGATAAAAACTTTTCACTGCTTCTAACAACTTTCCTCCCACACCATATATTCTTAATACCTTCCACAGGGCATCTCTATCAACTCTATCATATGCCTTCTCCAGATCCATAAATGCTACATACAAATCCATTTGCTTTTCTAAGTATTTCTCACATACATTCTTCAAAGCGAAACACCTGATCCACACATCCTCTACCACTTCTGAAACCACACTGCTCTTCCCCAATCCGATGCTCTGTACATGCCTTCACCCTCTCAATCAAAACCCTCCCATATAATTTACCAGGAATACTCAACAAACTTATACCTCTGTAATTTGAGCACTCATTCTTATCCCCTTTGCCTTTGTACAATGGCACTATGCAAGCATTCCGCCAATCCTCAGGCACCTCACCATGAGTCATACATACATTAAATAACCTTACCAACCAGTCAATAATAGTCACCCCCATTTTTAATATATATATATATATATATATATATATATATATATATATATATATATATATATATATATATATATATATATATATATATATATATACATATAACTGGGGAGAAAGAATACTTCCCACGTATTCCCTGCGTGTCGTGAAAGGCGAATAAAACGGGAGCGAGCGGGGGGCTGGAAATCCTCCCCTCTTTTTTCCTTTTTTTTTTTCAATTTTCCAAAAGAAGGAACAGAAAGGGGAGCCAGGTGACGATATTCCCTCAAAGGCCTAGTCCTCTGTTATTAACGCTAACTCGCTAACGCGGGAGATGGAGAATGGTATGAAAAAAAAATATATATATATATATATACATATTATCAATATACTTTATCGCTGTCTCCTACGTTAACAAGGTAGCGCAAAGAAACAGACGAAAGAATGCTCCAACCCACTAACATACACATGTATCGAAAGAATGCCCCAACCCACAAACATACACATGTATGTACACAAACGTCCACACACGCAAATATACATACCTATACATTTCTACGTATACAATATATGAATACACAGACATATAGATATATACACATGTACATTATTCATTCTTATTGCCTTCATTCATTCCCGTCGCCATCCCACCACACATGAAAAGACATCCCCTCCACCCCGCATGCGCGCAAAGTAGCGCTAGGAAAAGACAACAAAGGCCACATTCGTTCACACTCAGTCTCTAGCTGTCATGTATAACGCAACGAAAACACAGCACCCTTTTCCACATCCTGGCCCCACAAAACTTTCCATGGTTTATCTCAGACGCTTCATATGCCCTGGTTCAATTTATTGACAGCACGTCGACCCCGATATACCACATCGTTCCAATTCACTCTATTTCTTGCACGCCTTTCACTCTCTTGCATGATCACGCCCCGATCGCTCAAAATATTTTTCACTCCATCCTTCCACCTGCAATTTGGTCTACCACTTCTCATTCCCTCCACCTCTGACACATATATCCTCTTTGTCAATCTTTCCTCACTCATTCTCTCCATGTGATAAAACCATTTCAATACACCCTCTTCTGCTCTCTCGACCACACCATTTTCATCACCACATATCTCTCTTACCCTTTCATTACTTACTCGATCAAACCACCTCATACCACATACTGTCCTCAAACATCTCATTTCCAGCACATCCACCCTCCTGCGCACAACTCTATCCATAGCCCACGCCTCGCAACCTTAAAACATTGTTGGAACCACTATTCCTTCAAACATACCCATTTTGCTTTCCGAGATAATGTTCTCGACTTCCACATATTCTTCAAGGCTCCCAGAATTTTCGCCCCCTCCCCCACCCTATGATCCACTTCCGCTTCCATGGTTCCATCCGCTGACAGATCCACTCCCAGATATCTAAAACACTTCACTTCCTCCAGTTTTTCTCCATTCAAACTCACCTCCCAATTGACTTGACCCTCAACCCTACTGTACCTAATAACCTTGCTCTTATTCACATTTACTCTTAACTTTCTTCTTTCACACACTTTACCAAACTCAGTCACCAGCTTCTGCAGTTTCTCACATGAATCAGCCACCAGCGCTGTATCATCAGCGAACAACAACTGACTCACTTCCCAAGCTCTCTCATCCCCAACAGACTTCATACTTGCCCCTCTTTCCAAAACTCTTGCATTCACCTCCCTAACAACCCCATCCATAAACAAATCAAACAACCATGGAGACATCACACACCCCTGCCGCAAACCTACATTCACTGAGAACCAATCACTTTCCTCTCTTCCTACACGTACACATGCCTTACATCCTCGATAAAAACTTTTCACTGCTTCTAACAACTTGCCTCCCACACCATATATTCTTAATACCTTCCATAGAGCATCTCTATCAACTCTATCATATGCCTTCTCCAGATCCATAAATGCTACATACAAATCCATTTGCTTTTCTAAGTATTTCTCACATACATTCTTCAAAGCAAACACCTGATCCACACATCCTCTACCACTTCTGAAACCACACTGCTCTTCCCCAATCTGATGCTATGTACATGCCTTCACCCTCTCAATCAATATCCTCCCATATAATTCACCAGGAATACTCAACAAACTTATACCTCTGTAATTTGAGCACTCACTCTTATCCCCTTTGCCTTTGTACAATGGCACTATGCACGCATTCCGCCAATCCTCAGGCACCTCACCATGAGTCATACATACATTAAATAACCTTACCAACCAGTCAACAATACAGTCACCCCCTTTTTTAATAAATTCCACTGCAATACCATCCAAACCTGCTGCCTTGCCGGCTTTCATCTTCCGCAAAGCTTTTACTACCTCTTCTCTGTTTACCAAATCATCTTCCCTAACCCTCTCACTTTGCACACCACCTCGACCAAAACACCCTATATCTGCCACTCTATCATCAAACACATTCAACAAACCTTCAAAATACTCACTCCATCTCCTTCTCACATCACCACAACTTGTTATCACCTCCCCATTTGCGCCTTTCACTGAAGTTCCCATTTGCTCCCTTGTCTTACGCACTTTATTTACCCCCTTCCAGAACATCTTTTTATTCTCCCTAAAATTTAATGATACTCTCTCACCCCATATATATATATATATATATATATATATATATATATATATATATATATATATATATATATATATATATATATATATATATATATATATATATATATATATATATTTTTTTTTTTTTTATTTATATTTATTATACTTTGTCGCTGTCTCCCGCGTTTGCGAGGTAGCGCAAGGAAACAGACGAAAGAAATGGCCCAACCCCCCCCCCCATACACATGTATATACATACGTCCACACACGCAAATATACATACCTACACAGCTTTCCATGGTTTACCCCAGACGCTTCACATGCCTTGATTCAATCTACTGACAGCACGTCAACCCCGGTATACCACATCGCTCCAAATCACTCTATTCCTTGCCCTCCTTTCACCCTCCTGCATGTTCAGGCCCCGATCACACAAAATCCTTTTCACTCCATCTTTCCACCTCCAATTTGGTCTCCCTCTTCTCCTCGTTCCCTCCACCTCCGACACATATATCCTCTTGGTCAATCTTTCCTCACTCATTCTCTCCATGTGCCCAAACCACTTCAAAACACCCTCTTCTGCTCTCTCAACCACGCTCTTTTTATTTCCACACATCTCTCTTACCCTTACGTTACTCACTCGATCAAACCACCTCACATCACATATTGTCCTCAAACATCTCATTTCCAGCACATCCATCCTCCTGCGCACAACTCTATCCATAGCCCACGCCTCGCAACCATACAACATTGTTGGAACCAATATTCCTTCAAACATACCCATTTTTGCTTTCCGAGATAATGTTCTCGACTTCCACACATTCTTCAAGGCCCCCAGAATTTTCGCCCCCTCTCCCACCCTATGATCCACTTCCGCTTCCATGGTTCCATCCGCTGCCAGATCCACTCCCAGATATCTAAAACACTTCACTTCCTCCAGTTTTTCTCCATTCAAACTCACCTCCCAGTTGACTTGACCCTCAACCCTACTGTACCTAATAACCTTGCTCTTATTCACATTTACTCTTAACTTTCTTCTTCCACACACTTTACCGAACTCAGTCACCAGCCTCTGCAGTTTCTCACATTAATCAGCCACCAGCGCTGTATCATCAGCGAACAGCAACTGACTCACTTCCCAAGCTCTCTCATCCCCAACAGACTTCATACTTGCCCCTCTTTCCAAAACTCTTGCATTTACCTCCCTAACAACCCAATCCATAAACAAATTAATATATATATATATATATATATATATATATATATATATATATATATATATATATATATATATATATATATATATTATTTATTTCAATTTGCTTTGTCGCTGTCTCCCGCGTTAGCGAGGTAGCGTTACGAAACAGACGAAAGAATGGCCCAACCCATCCACATACACATGTATGTACATACACATCCACACACGCAAAATATACATACCTATACATCTCAGTGTATACATATATATATATATACACACACATACATATACATATATACACATGTACATAATCCATACTGTCTGCCTTTATCTATTCTCATCGCCACCCCGACACACATGGAATAACAACCGCCTCCCCCCTCATGTGTGCGAGGCAGCGCTAGGAAAAAGACAACAAAGACCCCATTCGTTCACACTCAGTCTCTAGCTGTCATGTAATAATGCACCGAAACCACAGCTCCCTTTCCACATCCAGGCCCCACACAACTTTCCATGGTTTACCCCTGACGCTTCACATACCCTGGTTCAATCCATTGACAGCACGTCGACCCCGGTATACCACATCGTTCCAATTCACTCTATTCCTTGCACGCCTTTCACCCTCCTGCATGTTCAGGCCCCGATCACCCAAAATCTTTTTCACTCCATCTTTCCACCTCCAATTTGGTCTCCCACTTCTCCTCGTTCCCTCCACCTCTGACACATATATCCTCTTGGTCAATCTTTCCTCACTCATGTGACCAAACCATTTCAAAACACCCTCTTCTGCTCTCTCAACCACACTCTTTTTATTACCACACATCTCTCGTACCCTTACATTACTCACTCGATCAAACCACCTCACACCACATATTGTCCTCTAACATCTCATTTCCAGCATATCCACCCTCTTGCGCACATCTCTGTCCATAGCCCACGCTTCGCAACCATACAACATTGTTGGAACCACTATTCCTTCAAACATACCCATTTTTGCTTTCCGAGATAATGTTCTCGACTGCCACACATTCTTCAAGGCTCCCAGAATTTTCGCCCCCTCCCCCACCTTATGACTCACTTCCGCTTCCATGGTTCCATCCGCTGCCAGATCCACTCCCAGATATCTAAAACACTTTACTTCCTACAGTTTTTCTCCATTCAAACTTACCTCCCAATTGACTTGACCCTCAACTCTACTGTACCTAATAACCTTGCTCTTATTCACATTTACTCTTAACTTTCTTCTTTCACACACTTTACCAAACTCAGTCACCAGCTTCTGCAGTTTCTCATATGAATCAGCCACCAGCGCTGTATCATCAGCAAACTACAACTGACTCACTTCCCAAGCTCTCTCATCCACAACAGACTGCATACTAGCCTCTCTTTCCAAAACTCTTCCATTCACCTCCCTAACAACCATATCCATAAACAAATTAAACAACCATGGAGACATCACACACCCCTGCCGTAAACCTACATTCACTGAGAACCAATCACTTTCCTCTCTTTCTACACGTACAAATGCCTTACATCCTCGATAAAAACTTTTCACTGCTTCTGAAAACTTGCCTCCCACACCATATACTCTTAATACCTTCCACAGAGCATCTCTATCAACTCTATCATATGCCTTCTCAAGATCCATAAATGCTACATACAAATCCATTTGCTTTTCTAAGTATTTCTCACATACATTCTTCAAAGCAAACACCTGATCCACACATCCTCTACCACTTCTGAAACCACACTGCTCTTCCCCAATCTGATGCTCTGTACATGCCTTCACCCTCTCAATCAATACCCTCCCATATAATTTACCAGGAATACTTACCAAACTTATACCTCTGTAATTTGAGCACTCACTCTTATCCCCTTTGCCTTTGTGCGATGGCACTGTGCAAGCATTCCTCCAATCCTCAGGCACCTCACCATGAATCATACATACATTAAATAACCTTACCAACCAGTCAACAATACAGTCATCACCTTTTTTTAATAAATTCCACTGCAATACCATCAAAACCTACTGCCTTGCCGGCTTTTATCTTCCGCAATGCTTTTACTACCTCTTCTCTGTTTACCAAATCATTTTCCCTAACCCTCTCACTTTGCACACCACCTCGACCAAAGCACCCTATATCTGCCGCTCAATCATCAAAGACATTCAGCAAACCTTCAAAATACTCACTCCATATCCTTCTCACAACACCACTACGTGTTATCACCTCACCATTAGCCGCCTTCACTGAAGTTCCCATTTCCTCCCTTCTCCTAAGCACTTTATTTACCTCCTACCAAAACATCTTTTTATTCTCCCTAAAATTTAATGATACTCTCTCACCCCAACTCTCATTTGCCGTCTTTTTCACCTCTTGCACCTTTCTCTTGACCTCCTGCCTCTTTCTTTTATACATCTCCCACTCATTTGCATTTTTCCCTACAAAAATCCTCCAGATGCCTCTCTCTTCTCTTTCACTAATAATCTTACTTCTTCATCCCACCAATCACTATCCTTTCTAATCAACCCACCTCCCACGCTTCTCATGCCACAAGCATCTTTTGCGCAAGCCATCAATGCTTCCCTACATGTATCCCATTCCTCCCCCACTCCCCTTACCTCCTTTGTTCTCAACTTTTCTATTCTGTACTCAGTCTCTCCTGGTACTTCCTCACACAAGTCTCCTTCCCAAGCTCACTTACTCTCACCACTCTCTTCACCCCAACATTCTCTCTTCTTTTCTGAAAACCCCTACACATCTTCACCGTTCGCCTCCAAAAGATACTGATCAGACATCCCTCCAGTTGCACCTCTCATCACATTAACATCCAAAAGCCTCTTTTTCGCGCGCCTGGATGTTTTGGCTCTGAGTGAAACGAAGCTCAAGGGTAAAGGGAAAGAGTAGGTTTGGCAATGTCTTGGGAGTAAAGTCAGGGGTTAGTGAAAGGACAAGAGCAAGGGAATGAGTAGCACTGCTCTTGAAACAGGAGTGGTGGGAGTATGTGATAGAGTGTAAGAAAGTAAATTCTAGATTGATATGGGTAAAACTGAAAGTTGATGGAGAGAGATGTGTGATTATTGGTGCATATGCACCTGGGCATGAGAAGAAAGATCATGAGAGGCAAGTGTTTTGGGAGCAGGTGAATGAGTGTCTTAGTGGTTTTGATGCACAAGACCGGGTTATAGTGATGGGTGATTTGAATGCAAAGGTGAGTAATGTAGCAGTTGAGGAATAATTGGTATACATGGGGTGTTCAGTGTTGTCAATGGAAATGGTGAAGAGCTTGTTGATTTATGTGCTGAAAAAGGACTGGTGATTGGGAATACCTGGTTTAAAAAGCGAGATATACATAAGTATACGTATGTAAGTAGGAGAGATGGCCAGGGAGCGTTATTGGATATATATATATACTTATATATATATATATATATATATATATATATATATATATATATATATATATATATATATATATATATATATATATATATATATATGGATTTGTATGTAGCATTTATGGATCTGGAGAAGGCATATGATAGAGTTGATAGAGATGCTCTGTGGAAGGTATTAAGAATATATGGTGTGGGAGGCAAGTTGTTAGAAGCAGTGAAAAGTTTTTATCGAGGATGTAAGGCATGTGTACGTGTAGGAAGAGAGGAAAGTGATTGGTTCTCAGTGAATGTAGGTTTGCGGCAGGGGTGTGTGATGTCTCCATGGTTGTTTAATTTGTTTATGGATGGGGTTGTTAGGGAGGTAAATGCAAGAGTCCTGGAAAGAGGGGCAAGTATGAAGTCTGTTGGGGATGAGAGAGCTTGGGAAGTGAGTCAGTTGTTGTTCGCTGATGATACAGCGCTGGTGGCTGATTCATGTGAGAAACTGCAGAAGCTGGTGACTGAGTTTGGTAAAGTGTGTGGAAGAAGAAAGTTAAGAGTAAATGTGAATAAGAGCAAGGTTATTAGGTACAGTAGGGTTGAGGGTCAAGTCAATTGGGAGGTGAGTTTGAATGGAGAAAAACTGGAGGAAGTGAAATGTTTTAGATATCTGGGAGTGGATCTGTCAGCGGATGGAACCATGGAAGCGGAAGTGGATCATAGGGTGGGGGAGGGGGCGAAAATTTTGGGAGCCTTGAAAAATGTGTGGAAGTCGAGAACATTATCTCGGAAAGCAAAAATGGGTATGTTTGAAGGAATAGTGGTTCCAACAATGCTGTATGGTTGCGAGGCGTGGGCTATGGATAGAGTTGTGCGCAGGAGGATGGATGTGCTGGAAATGAGATGTTTGAGGACAATGTGTGGTGTGAGGTGGTTTGATCGAGTAAGTAACGTAAGGGTAAGAGAGATGTGTGGAAATAAAAAGAGCGTGGTTGAGAGAGCAGAAGAGGGTGTTTTGAAATGGTTTGGGCACATGGAGAGAATGAGTGAGGAAAGATTGACCAAGAGGATATATGTGTCGGAGGTGGAGGGAACGAGGAGAAGAGGGAGACCAAATTGGAGGTGGAAAGATGGAGTGAAAAAGATTTTGTGTGATCGGGGCCTGAACATGCAGGAGGGTGAAAGGAGGGCAAGGAATAGAGTGAATTGGAGCGATGTGGTATACAGGGGTTGACGTGCTGTCAGTGGATTGAATCAAGGCATGTGAAGCGTCTGGGGTAAACCATGGAAAGCTGTGTAGGTATGTATATTTGCGTGTGTGGATGTGTGTATGTACATGTGTATGGGGGGGGGGGGTTTGGGCCATTTCTTTCGTCTGTTTCCTTGCGCTACCTCGCAAACGCGGGAGACAGCGACAAAGTATAAAAAAAAAAAAAAAAAAAAAAAAAAAAAAAAAAAATATATATATATATATATATATATATATATATATATATATATATATATATATATATATATATATATATATATATATAAGTAAATAATGTAAGGGTAAGAGAGATGTGTGGAAATAAAAAGAGCGTGGTTGAGAGAGCAGAAGAGGGTGTTTTGAAATGGTTTGCGCATATGGAGAGAATGAGTGAGGAAAGATCGACCAAGAGGATATATGTGTCGGAGGTGGAGGGAACGACGAGAAGTGGGAGACCAAATTGGAGGTGGAAAGATGGAGTGAAAAAGATTTTGTGTGATGGGGGCCTGAACATGCAGGAGGGTGAAAGGCGGGCAAGGAATAGAGTGAATTGGACCGATGTGGTATACCGGGGTTGACGTGCTGTCAGTGGATTGAATCAGGGTATGTGAAGCGTCTGGGGTAAACCATGGAAAGTTGTGTGGGGCCTGGATGTGGAAAGGGAGCTGTGGTTTCGGGCATTATTGCATGACAGCTAGAGACTGAGTGTGAACGAATGGGGCCTTTGTCGTCTTTTCCTAGTGCTACCTCGCACACATGGGGGGGGGAGAGGGATGGTATTCCATGTGTGGCGAGGTGGCGATGGGAATGAATAAAGGCAGACAGTGTGAATTGTGTGCATGGGTATATATGTATGTGACTGTATGTGTATATATATGTGTACATTGAGATGTATAGGTATGTACATTTGCGCCCTTCACTGAAGTTCCCATTTGCTCCCTTGTCTTACGCACTTTATTTACCTCCTTCCAGAATATCTTTTCATTCTCCCTAAAATTTGATGATACTCTCTCACCCCAACTCTCATTTGCCCTTTTTTTCACCTCTTGCACCTTTCTCTTGACGTCCTGTCTCTTTCTTTTATACATCTCCCACTCAATTGCATTTTTTCCCTGCAAAAATCGTCCTAATGCCTCTCTCTTCTCTTTCACTAATACTCTTACTTCTTCATCCCACCACTCATTACCCTTTCTAATCAACCCACCTCCCACTCTTCTCACGCCACAAGCATCTTTTGCGCAATCCATCACTGATTCCCTAAATACATCCCATTCCTCCCCCACTCCCCTTACTTCCATTGTTCTCACCTTTTTCCATTCTGTACTCAGTCTCTCCTGGTACTTCCTGACACAAGTCTCCTTCCCAAGCTCACTTACTCTCACCACCCTCTTCACCCCAACATTCACTCTTCTTTTCTGAAAACCCATACAAATCTTCACCTTAGGCTCCACAAGATAATGATCAGACATCCCTCCACTTGCACCTCTCAGCACATTAACATCCAAAAGTCTCTCTTTCGCGCGCCTGCCAATTAACACGTAATCCAATAACGCTCTCTGGCCATCTCTCCTACTTACATAAGTATACTTATGTATATCTCGCTTTTTAAATCAGGTATTCCCAATCATCAGTCCTTTTTCAGCACATAAATCTACAAGCTCTTCACCATTTCCATTTACAACACTGAACACCCCATGTATACCAATTATTCCCTCAACTGCCACATTACTCACCTTTGCACTTTTCATATGTATATATATGTATGTGTGTGTGTGTGTGTATATGTGCGTGTGTGTGTGTATGTGTGGGTATGTGTATATATATATGTATATTATCCTTGGGGATAGGGGTGAAAGAATACTTCCCACGCATTCGTCGCGTGTCGTAGAAAGCGACTACAGGGGACTGGAGCGGGGGGCCAGAAATCCTCCCCTCCTTGTATTTTTTTAACTTTCTAAAAATGGGAAACAGAAGAAGGAGTCACGCGGGGAGTGCTCATCCTCCTCGAAGGCTCAGATTGGGGTGCCTAAATGTGTGTGGATGTAACCAAGATGTGAAAAAAGGAGAGATAGGTAGTATGTTTGAGGAAAAGAACCTGGATGTTTTGGCTCTGAGTGAAACGAAGCTCAAGGGTAAAGGGGAAGAGTGGTTTGGGAATGTCTTGGGAGTAAAGTCAGGGGTTAGTGAGAGGACAAGAGCAAGGGAAGAAGTAGCAGTACTCCTGAAACAGGAGTTATGGGAGTATGTGATAGAATGTAAGAAAGTAAATTCTCGATTAATATGGGTAAAACTGAAAGTTGATGGAGAGAGATGTGTGATTATTGGTGCATATGCACCTGGGCATGAGAAGAAAGATCATGAGAGGCAAGTGTTTTGGGAGCAGTTGAATGAGTGTGTTAGTGGTTTTGATGCACGAGACCGGGTTATAGTGATGGGTGATTTGAATGCAAAGGTGAGTGATGTGGCAGTAGAGAGAATAATTGGTAATATATATATATATATATATATATATATATATATATATATATATATATATATTTATATATATATATATATATATATATATATATATATATATATATATATATATATAAATATATATATATATATATATATATATATATATATATATATATATATATTTCTTTCAAACTATTCGCCATTTCCCGCGTTAGCAAGGTAGCGTTAAGAGCAGAGGACTGGGCCTCTGAGGGAATATCCTCACCTGGCCCCCTTCTCTGTTCCTTCTTTTGGAAAAAAAAAAAATGCATTTTATTCGTGTGTATATATATATATATATATATATATACATATATATATATATATACATATATATATATATATATATATATATATATATATATATATATATATATATATATATATATATATATATTTATTTATTTATTATACTTTGTCGCTGTCTCCCGCGTTTGCGAGGTAGCGCAAGGAAACAGACGAAAGAAATGGCCCAACCCCCCCCCCCATACACATGTATATACATACGTCCACACACGCAAATATACATACCTACACAGCTTTCCATGGTTTACCCCAGACGCTTCACATGCCTTGATTCAATCCACTGACAGCACGTCAACCCCGGTATACTACATCGCTCCAATTCACTCTATTCCTTGCCCTCCTTTCACCCTCCTGCATGTTCAGGCTCCGATCACACAAAATCTTTTTCACTCCATCTTTCCACCTCCAATTTGGTCTCCCTCTTCTCCTCGTTCCCTCCACCTCCGACACATATATCCTCTTGGTCAATCTTTCCTCACTCATTCTCTCCATGTGCCCAAACCATTTCAAAACACCCTCTTCTGCTCTCTCAACCACGCTCTTTTTATTTCCACACATCTCTCTTACCCTTACGTTACTTACTCGATCAAACCACCTCACACCACACATTTTCCTCAAACATCTCATTTCCAGCACATCCATCCTCCTGCGCACATCTCTATCCATAGCCCACGCCTCGCAACCATACAACATTGTTGGAACCACTATTCCTTCAAACATACCCATTTTTGCTTTCCGAGATAATGTTCTCGACTTCCACACATTTTTCAAGGCTCCCAAAATTTTCGCCCCCTCCCCCACCCTATGATCCACTTCCGCTTCCATGGTTCCATCCGCTGACAGATCCACTCCCAGATATCTAAAACACTTCACTTCCTCCAGTTTTTCTCCATTCAAACTCACCTCCCAATTGACTTGACCCTCACCCCTACTGTACCTAATAACCTTGCTCTTATTCACATTTACTCTTAACTTTCTACTTCCACACACTTTACCAAACTCAATCACCAGCTTCTGCAGTTTCTCACATGAATCAGCCACCAGCGCTGTATCATCAGCGAACAACAACTGACTCACTTCCCAAGCTCTCTCATCCCCAACAGACTTCATACTTGCCCCTCTTTCCAGGACTCTTGCATTTACCTCCCTAACAACCCCATCCATAAACAAATTAAACAACCATGGAGACATCACACTCCCCTGCCGCAAACCTACATTCACTGAGAACCAATCACTTTCCTCTCTTCCTACACGTACACATGCCTTACATCCTCGATAAAAACTTTTCACTGCTTCTAACAACTTGCCTCCCACACCATATATTCTTAATACCTTCCACAGAGCATCTCTATCAACTCTATCATATGCCTTCTCCAGATCCATAAATGCTACATACAAATCCATTTGCTTTTCTAAGTATTTCTCACATACATTCTTCAAAGCAAACACCTGATCCACACATCCTCTACCACTTCTGAAACCACACTGCTGTTCCCCAATCTGATGCTCTGTACATGCCTTCACCCTCTCAATCAATACCCTCCCATATAATTTACCAGGAATACTCAACAAACTTATACCTCGGTAATTTGAGCACTCACTCTTATCCCCTTTGCCTTTGTACAATGGCACTATGCACGCATTCCGCCAATCCTAAGGCACCTCACCATGAGTCATACATACATTAAATAACCTTACCAACCAGTCAACAATACAGTCACCCCCTTTTTTAATAAATTCCAATGCAATACCATCCAAACCTGCTGCCTTGCCGGCTTTCATCTTCCGCAAAGCTTTTACTACCTCTTCTCTGTTTACCAAATCATTTTCCCTAACCCTCTCACTTTGCACACCACCTCGACCAAAACACCCTATATCTGCCACTCTGTCATCAAACACATTGAACAAACCTTCAAAATACTCATTCCATCTCCTTCTCACATCACCGCTACTTGTTATCACCTCCCCATTTACGCCCTTCACTGAAGTTCCCATTTGCTCCCTTGTCTTACGCACCCTATTTACCTCCTTCCAGAACATCTTTTTATTCTCCCTAAAATTTACTGATAGTCTCTCACCCCAACTCTCATTTGCCCTTTTTTTCACCTCTTGCACCTTTCTCTTGACCTCCTGTCTCTTTCTTTTATACATCTCCCACTCAATTGCATTTTTTCCCTGCAAAAATCGTCCAAATGCCTCTCTCTTCTCTTTCACTAATACTCTTACTTCTTCATCCCACCACTCACTACCCTTTCTAAACAGCCCACCTCCCACTCTTCTCATGCCACAAGCATCTTTTGCGCAATCCATCACTGATTCCCTAAATACATCCCATTCCTCCCCCACTCCCCTTACTTCCATTGTTCTCACCTTTTTCCATTCTGTACACAGTCTCTCCTGGTACTTCCCCACACAGGTCTCCTTCCCAAGCTCACTTGCTCTCACCACCTTCTTCACCCCAACATTCACTCCTCTTTTCTGAAAACCCATACTAATCTTCACCTTAGCCTCCACAAGATAATGATCAGACATCCCTCCAGTTGCACCTCTCAGCACATTAACATCCAAAAGTCTCTCTTTCGCACGCCTGTCAATTAACACGTAATCCAATAACGCTCTCTGGCCATCTCTCCTACTTACATAAGTATACTTATGTATATCTCGCTTTTTAAACCAGGTATTCCCAATCATCAGTCCTTTTTCAGCACATAAATCTACAAGCTCTTCACCATTTCCATTTACAACACTGAACACCCCATGCATACCAATTATTCCCTCAACTGCCACATTACTCACCTTTGCATTCAAATCACCCATCACTATAACCCGGTCTCGTGCATCAAAACCGCTAACACACTCATTCAGCTGCTCCCAAAACACTTGCCTCTCATGATCTTTCTTCTCATGCCCAGGTGCATGTGCACCAATAATCACCCACCTCTCTCCATCAACTTTCAATTTTACCCATATTAATCGAGAATTTACTTTCTTGCATTCTATCACATACTCCCACAACTCCTGTTTCAGGAGTATTGCTACTCCTTCCCTTGCTCTTGTCCTCTCACTAACCCCTGACTTCACTCCCCAGACATTTCCAAACCACTCTTCCCCTTTACCCTTGAGCTTCGTTTCACTCAGAGCCAAAACATCCAGGTTCCTTTCCTCAAACATACTACCTATCTCTCCTTTTTTCACATCTTGGTTACATCCACACACATTTAGGCACCCCACTCTGAGCCTTCGAGGAGGATGATCACTCCCCGCGTGACTCCTTCTTCTGTTTCCCATTTTAGAAAGTTAATACAAGGAGGGGAGGATTTCCGGCCCCCCGCTCCCGTCCCCTCTAGTCGCTTTCTACGACACGCGAGGAATACGTGGGAAGTATTCTTTCACCCCTATCCCCAGGGATAATATACATATATATATACATATACACACACACACACATACACACACATACGCACATACACACACACACACACACACATACATATATATACATATGAAAAATGTAAGAAACAATTTAGAAAACAAACTTTTAGCTTGAAATGAATGAAAAAAAATGAATGTCACATAATGGTTCAACCTCTGGCTATGGAAAAGGAAATGTACAATTTATTCACACAAACGTCAATAGCATTTCTCATCAATTTCACCACTGTATCAATAAGCTTCAATGTCTAAGGTACATTTTTCTCCAACTTCACTATTTTCTTGTCAAAAACACCATGCATGAAAACTATCACTCCATTAACACAATATATATATATATATATATATATATATATATATATATATATATATATATATATATATATATATATATATATATATATATATATATATATATATATATATATCCGACATAATGTTCTCGCCTTCCACATATTCTTCAGCGCTCCCAGAACTTTTGCCCTCTCCCCCACCTTGTGACTCACTTCTGCTTCCATGGTTCCATCTGCTGCCAGATCTATTCCCAGATATCTAAAACACATCTCCATTCAAACTTACTTCCCAATTGACTTCTTCCTCAACCCTACTGTACCTAATAACTTTGCTTTTATTCACATTTACTCACAGCTTTCTTCTTTCATACACTTTACCAAACTAAGTCGCCAGCTTCTGCAGTTTCTCATCCGAATCAGTCACCAGCCAGGTATCATTAGCGAACAACAACTGACTCAATTCCAAAGCTCTCTCTTCCACAAAAGACTGCATACTTGCCCCTGTCCCCAAAACTTTTGCATTCACCTCAATAACAACCCCATCCATAAACAAATTAAACAACCATGGAGACATCACGCACCCCTGCCGCAAACCGACATTTACTGAGAACCAAGCACTCTCCTCTCTTCCCAATCGTAAACACGCCTTAAATCCTCGATATAACCTTTTCACTGCTTCAACTTCCCTCCCACACCATATATTCTTAATACCTTCCACAAACCATCTCTATCAACTCTACCATATGCCTTCTCCAGATCCATAAATGCTACCCACAAATCCATTTGTTTTTCTAAGTATTTCTCACATACATTCTTCAAAGCAAACACCTGATCCACATATCCTCTATCGCTTCTGAAACCACACTGTTGCTCCCTAACCTGATGCTCTGTAAATGCCTTCACCCTCTCAATTAATACCCTTCTATAGAATTTCCCAGAAATACTAACAAACTTATACCTCTGTAATTTGAGCACTCACCTTTATCTCCTTTGCCTTTGTACAATGGCCCTCTGCATGCATTTCGCCAATCTTCAGGCACTTCACCATGAGCCATACATACATTGAATATCCTTACTAACCACTAAACATCACGGTCACCCACCTTTTTTAATAAATTCCACTCTAATACCATCCAAACCCGCCGCTTTGACAGCTTTCTTCTTCCGCAGAGCTTTCACTACCTCTTCTCTGTTTACCAAATCATTCTACCTAACCCTCTCACTTCGCACACCACCTAGACCAAAACACTCTATATCTGCCACTCTATCATCTACCACATTCAACAAACCTTCAAAATACTCACTCTATCTCCTTCTCATATCACCACTTGTTATTACCTCGCCATTAACCCCTATCACCGACGTTCAAATTTGTTCTCTTATCTTACGCACTTCATTTACCTCCTTCCAAAACATCTTTTTACTCTCTCTAAAATTTAATGATACTCTCTCATCCCAACTCTCATTAAAATAAAATGATGTTTTGGAAGGAGGTAAATAAAGTGCGTAAGACAAGAGAACAAATGGGGACATCGGTGAAGGGGGATAATGGGGAGGTAAAAACAAGTGGTGGTGATGTGAGAAGGAGATGGAATGAGAACTTTGAAGGTTTGTTGAATGTGGTATATGATAGAATGCCAGATATAGGGTGTTTTGGTCGAGGTGGTGTGAGAAGTGAGAGGGTCAGGGAGAATGATTTGGTAAACAAAGAAGAGGAAAAGAAAGCTTTGGTGAAGATGAAAGCAAGCAAGGCGGAGGGTTTGGATGGTATTGGAGTGGAATTTATCAAAAAAGGGGGTACCTGTGTTATTGACTGGTGGGTAAGGATATTCAATGCTTGTATGGCTCATGGTGAAGTGCCTGAGGATTGGCCTGAGTATTCCTGGTAAATTATATGGGAGGGTATTTATTGAGAGGGTGAAGGCATGTACAGAGCATCAGATTGGGGAAGAGCATCAGATTGGGGTAGTGACAGAGGATGTGTGGATCAGGTGTTTGCTTTGAAGAATGTATGTAAGAAATGCTTAGAAAAACAAATGGATTTGTATGTAGCATTTATGGATCTGGAGAAAGCATATGATAGAGTTGATAGAGATGCCCTGTGGAAGGTATTAAGAATATATGGTGTGGGAGGAAAATTGTTAGAAGTGGTGAAAAGATTTTATCAAGGATGTAATGCATGTGTACGAGTAGGAAGAAATGAAAGTGATTGGTTCTCAGTGAATGCCGGCTTCGGATAGGAGTGCGTGATGTCTCCATAGTAGTTTAATTTGTATACGGATGGGGTTGCTATGGAGGTGAATGCAACAATTTTTGAGAGAGGGACAAGTATGCACTCTGTTGTGGACGAGAGGGCTTAGGAAGTGAGTCAGTTATTGTTCACTGATGATACAGCGCTGATGACTGATTCGGGCGAGAAACTTAAGAAGCTGGTGACTGAGTTTGGTAAATTGTGTGAAAGAAGAAAGCTGAGAGTAAATGTGAATAAGAGTAAGGTTATTAGGTCCAGTAGGGTTGAGAGACAAGTGAATTGGGAGGTAACTTTGAATGGAGAAAAAGTGGAGGTAGTGAAGTGTTTTAGATCTCGGGCGTGGATTTGGCAGCGGATGGAACCATGGAAGTGGAAGTGAGTCACAGGGTGGGGGAGGGGTGAAAAGTCTGGGAGTGTTGAAAAATGTGTAGAAGGCGAGAACATTATCTAGGAAAGCAAAAATGAGTATGTTTGAAGAAATAGGGGTGCCAACAATATTATATGGTTGCGAGGCGTGGGGTATATATATGGTTGTGCGGAGAAGGGTGGATGTGTTGGAAATGAGATGTTTTAGTACAATAAGTGGTGTGAGATAGTTTGATCGAGTAACTAATGAAAGAGTAAGAGATATGTGTGGTAATAAAAAAGAGTGTGGTTGAGAGAGCAGAAGAGAGTATTTTGAATTGGTGTGGTCACATGGAGAGAATGATTGAGGAAAGATTGACAAAGAGGATATATGTGTCAGAGGTAGAGGGAACGAGAAGTGGGAGACCAAATAGAAGGTGGAAGGAAGGAAAGAAATGCACGAGGGTGAAAGGCGTGCAAGGAATAGAGTAAATTGGCACAATGTGGTAAACCGGGGTCGATGTGCTTTCAATGGATTGAACCAGGGCATGTGAAGCGTCTGGGGTAAACCATGGAAAGTTTTGTGGGGCCTAGATATGGAAAGGGAGCTGTGGTTTCGGTGCATTATATATGACAGCTAGAGACTGAGTGTGAATGAATGTGGCCTTTGTTGTCTTTTCCTCGCGCTACCTTGCGCGCATGCGGGGGGGGGGGGGGGGTTCATTTCATGTGTGGCGGGATGGCGACGGGAACGAATAAAGGCAGCAAGTATGAATTTTGTACATGTGTATATGTGCATATGTCTGTGTATGTATATATATGTATATGTTGAAAAGTATAGGTATGTACATGGACGTGTGTGGACATGTATGTATATACATGTGTATGTGGGTGGGTTGGGCCATTTTTTCGTCTGTTTCCTTGCGCTATCTCGCTAACACGGAAGACAGCGTGTTGTGGGAGTATGTGATAGAATGTAAGAAAGTAGATTCTAGATCAATATGGGTAAAACTGAAAGTTGATGGAGAGAGATGGGTTATTATTGGTGCATATGCACCTGGGCATGAGAAAAAAGATCATGAGAGACAAATGTTTTGGGAGCAGCTGAATGAGTGTGTTAGTGGTTTTGATGCACAAGACCGGGTTATAGTGATGGGTGATTTGAATGCAAAGATAAGTAAAGTGGCAGTTGAGCGAATAATTGGTATACATGGGGCGTTCAGTGTTGTAAATGGAAATGGCGAAGAGCTTGTAGATTTATGTGCTGAAAAAGGACTGGTGATTGGGAATACCTGGTTTAAAAAGCGAGATGTACATAAGTATACGTATGTAAGTAGGAGAGATGGCCAGTGAGCGTTATTGGATTACGTGTTAATTGACAGGCGTGCGAAAGAGAGACTTTTGGATGTTAATGTGCTGAGAGGTGCAACTGGAGGGATGACTGATCATTATCTTGTGGAGGCGAAGGTGAATATTTGTATGGGTTTTCAGAAAAGAAGAGAGAATGTTGGGGTGAAGAGGGTGGTGAGAGTAAGTGAGCTTGGGAAGGAGACCTGTGTGAGGAAAGTACCAGGAGACACTTAGTACATAATGGAAAAAGGTGAGAACAAAGGAGGTAAGGGGAGTGGGGAAGGAATGGGATGTATTTACGGAAGCAGTGATGACTTGCGCAAAAGATGCTTGTGGCATGAGAAGCGTATGGGGTGGGTTGATTAGAAAGGGTAGTGAGTGGTGGGATGAAGAAGTAAGATTATTCGTGAAAGAGAGGAGAGAGGCATTTGGACGATTTTTGCAGGGAAAAATGCAAATCAGTGGGAGATGTATAAAAGAGAGACAGATGGTCAAGAGAAAGGTGCAAGAGGTGAAAAAAAGGGCAAATGAGAGTTGGGGTGAGAGAGTATCATTAGATTTTAGGGAGAATAAAAAGATGTTCTGGAAGGAGGTAAATAAAGTGCGTAAGACAAGGAAGCAAACGGGAACTTCAGTGAAGGGGGCTAATGGGGAGGTGATAACAACTAGTGGTGATGTGAGAGGGAGATGGAGTGAGTATTTTGAAGATTTGTTGAATGTGTTTGATGATAGAGTGGCAGATATAGGGTGTTTGGTCGAGGCGGTGTGCAAAGTGAGAGGGTTGGGGAAAATGATTTGGGAAACAGAGAAGAGGTAGTAAAAGCGTTACGGAAGATGAAAGCCGGCAAGGCAGCAGGTTTGGATGGTATTGCAGTGGAATTTATTAAAAAAGGGGGTGACTCTATTGTTGACTGGATGGTAAGGTTATTTAATGTATGTATGACTCATGGTGAGGTGCCTGAGGATTGGCGGAATGCTTGCATAGTGCCATTGTACAAAGGCTAGGGAGATAAGAGTGAGTACTCAAATTACAGAGGTATAAGTTTGTTGAGTATTTGGGGGAAATTATATGGGAGGGTACTGATTGAGAGGGTGAAGGCATGTACAGAGCATCAGATTCGGGAAGAGCAGTGTGGTTTCAGAAGTGGTAAAGGATGTGTGGATCAGGTGTTTGCTTTGAAGAATGTATGTGAGAAACAATTAGAAAAGCAAATGGATTTCTATGTAGCATTTATGGATCTGGAGAAGGCATATGATAGAGTTGATAGAGATGCTCTGTGGAAGGTACTAAGAATATATGGTGTGGGAGTTAAGTTGTTAGAAGCAGTGAAAAGTTTTTATCGAGGATGTAAGGCATGTGTACGTGTAGGAAGAGAGGAAAGTGATTGGTTCTCAGTGAATGTAGGTTTGCGGCAGGGGTGTGTGATGTCTCCATGGTTGTTTAATTTGTTTATGAATGGGGTTGTTAAGGAGGTGAATGCAAGAGTTTTGGAAAGAGGTGCAAGGATGCAGTCTGTTGGGGATGAGAGAGCTTGGGAAGTAAATCAGTTGCTGTTCGCTGATGATACAACGCTGGTGGCTGATTCATGTGAGAAACTGCAGAAGCTGGTGACTAAGTTTGGTAATGTGTGTGAAAGAAGAAAGTTAAGAGTAAATGTGAATAAGAACAAGGTTATTAGTTACAGTAGGGTTGAGGGTCAAGTCAATTGGGAGGTAAGTTTGAATGGAGAAAAACTGGAGGAAGTAAAGTGTTTTAGATATCTGGGAGTGGATTTGGCAGCGGATGGAACCATGGAAGCGGAAATAAATCATAGGGTGGGGGGCGAGAATCCTGAGAGCCTTGAAGGATGTGTGGAAGTCGAGAACATTATCTCCGAAAGCAAAAATGGCTTTGTTTGAAGGAATAGTGGTTCGAACAATGTTGTATGGTTGCGAGACGTGGGCTATGGATAGAGTTGTGCGCTAGAGGGTGGATGTGCTGGAAATGAGATGTTTGAGGACAATAGGTGGTGTGAGGTGGTTTGATCAAGTAAGTAATGTAAGGGTAAGAGAGATGTGTGGAAATAAAAAGAGCGTGGTTCAGAGAGCAAAAGAGGGTGTTTTGAAATGGTTAGGGCACATGGAGAGAATGAGTGAGGAAAGATTGACCAAGAGGATATATCTGTCGGAGGTGGAGGGAACGAGGAGAAGTGGGAGACCAAATTGGAGGTGGAAAGATGGAGTGAAAAAGATTTTGTGTGATCGGGGCCTGAACATGCAGGAGGGTGAAAGGAGGGCAAGGAATAGAGTGAATTGGAGCGATGTGGTATACCGGGGTTGGCGTGCTGTCAGTGGATTGAATCAAGGCATGTGAAGAGTCTGGGGTAAACCATGGAAAGTTTGTGAGAGGGCCTAGATATGGAAAGGGAGCTGTGGTTTTCGTTGGCATTATATATGACAGCTAGGAGACTGAGTGTTAATGAATGTGGCCCCTTTGTTGTCTTTTCCTCGCGCAATCTTGCTCTCATGCGGGGGGGGGGGGGGTGGGGGGTTTCATTTCCTGTGTGGCGGGATGGCGACGGGAAACGAATAAAGGCAGCAATTATGAATTTTGTACAAGTGTAAAAGTGCATATGTCTGTGTATGTATAATAATGTATACTTGAAATGTATAGGTATGTACATGGACGTGCGTGACATGAAATGTATATACATGTGTATGTGTGGGGTTGGGGGCCATTTTGCTCGTCAGTTTCCTTGCGCTATCTCGCTAACCACGGAAGACAGCGTGTTTGTGGGAGTATGTGATAAATGTAAGAAAGTAGATTCTAGATCAATATTGGTAAAACGAAAGTTGAGAGAGAGATGGGGTTATTATTAGGTGCAATATGCACCTGGGCATGAGAAAAAAGATCATGAAGGAAAATGTTTTGGGAGCAGCTGAATGAGTTGTTAGTGGTTTGATGCACAAAGACCGGGTTTAATAGTGATGGGTGATTTGAATGCAAAGGTAAGTAAAGTGGCAGTAGAGCGAATAATTGGTATATACATGGGGTCCGTTCAGTGTTGGAATAAATGAAATGCGGAAGAGCTTGTAGATTTATGTGCTGAAAAAAGGACTGGTGATGGGAATACCTGTTTAAAAAACGGCGAGATGTAACATAAGTATACGTATGTATGTAGGAGAGATGGCCAGAGATCGTTTATTGATTACGTGTTAAATTGACAGGCGCGCGAAAGAGAGACTTTTGGATGTTAATGTCGAGAGTTGCAACTCGGAGGGATGGTCTGATCATAATCTTGTGGAGGCGAAGGTGAATATTATGTATGGGTTTTCAAAAAAGAAGAGAAAATGTTGGGGTGGAAGAAAGGGTGGGTGATAGTAAGGTGAGCTGGGAAGGAGACCAGTGTAGAGAAAGTACCAGGAGACACTTAAGTACAAAATGGAAAAAGGTGAGAACAAAGGAGGTAAGGGGAGTGTGGTACGCAATGGGATGTATTTTACGAAGCAGTGATGACTTGCGCAAAAGATGACTAGTGTCATGAGAAGCTTAAGGGTGGTTGATATAGAAAGGATAGGATTGGTGGATGAAGAAGTAAGAATATTCCGTGAAAGAGAGGAAGAAGGCATTTGGAACGATTTATGTCAGGGAAAATGCAAATCAGTGGGAGATGGTATAAAAGCAGAAAGACAGAAGGTCAAGAAAAGGTGGCAAAGGTGAAAAAAAGGGCAAATGGAGAGTTGGGGTAAGAGAGTACATTAGATTTAAGAGAATAAAAAGATGTTCGAAGGAGGAAAAAAAGTGAGCTTAAGAAAGAAGCAAACGGGAACTTCAGTGAAGGGGGCAATGGGGAGAGTGATAACAACTAGTGGTGATGTGAGATGGAGATGGACTTGAGTATTTTGAAGATTTGTTGAATAATCGTTTGATGATAGAGTGGCAGATATAAGTGTGTTTTGGTCGAGGCGGTGTGCAAAGTGAGAGGGTTTGGGGAAAATGATTTGGGGAAACAGAGAAGGGTAGTAAAAGCGTTACGGAAGATGAAAGCCGGCAAGGCAGCCGTTTGGATGTTATTGCAGTGGAATTTTATTAAAAAGTGGGGGACTCTATGTTGACTGATGGTAAAGGTTATTTAATGTATGTAAGACTGCATGG
>NC_092256.1:2250954-2260120 GCF_036320965.1 Panulirus ornatus | reverse complement strand
ACACAACTTTCCATGGTTTACCCCAGACGCTTCACATGCCCTGATTCAATCCACTGACAGCACGTCAACCCCGGTATACCACATCGATCCAATTCACTCTATTCCTTGCCCGCCTTTCACCCTCCTGCATGTTCAGGCCCCAATCACACAAAATCTTTTTCACTCCATCTTTCCACCTCCAATTTGGTCTCCCACTTCTCCTCGTTCCCTCCACCTCCGACACATATATCCTCTTGGTCAATCTTTCCTCCCTCATTCTCTTCATGTGCCCAAACCATTTCAAAACACCCTCTTCTGCTCTCTCAACCACGCTCTTTTTATTTCCAGACATCTCTCTTACCCTAACATTACTTACTCGATCAAACCACCTCACACCACACATTGTCCTCGAAATCTCATTTCCAGCACATCCACCCTCCTGCGCACAACTCTATCCATAGCCCACGCCTCGCAACCATACAACATTGTTGGAACCACTATTCCTTCAAACATAGCCATTTTTGCTTTCCGAGATAATGTTCTCGACTTCCACACATTCTTCAAGGCTCCCAGGATTTTCGCCCCCTCCCCCAACCTATGATTCATTTCCTTTTCCATGGTTCCACCCGCTGCCAGATCCACTCCCAGATATCGAAAACACTTTACTTCCTCCAGTTTTTCTCCATTCAAACTTACCTCCCAATTGACTTGACCCTCAACCCTACTGTACCTAATAACACACACACACACACACACATATATATATATATATTATATATATATATATATATATATATATATATATATATATATATATATATATATATATATATATATATATATATATATATATATATATATTCGTTTTATTGCCACACATTTCTTTTGCCCTTTCATTACTTACTCGATCAAACCACCACCATATTGTCCTAAAACATTTCATTTCGACCACATTCACCCTCCTCCGAACAACCCTATTTAGAGCCCATGCCTCGCAACCATATAACATTGTTGGAACCACGTATCCATTTTTGCTCTCCGCTATAACGTTCTCGCCTTCCACATACTATTCAACGCTCCCAGAACCTTCGTTCCCTCCCCCACCTCGTGACTCATTTCCGCTTCCATAGTTCCATCCGCTGTTAAGTCCACTACCAGATATCTAAAACACTTCACTTCCTCAAGTTTTTCTCCTTTCAAACTTACTTCCCAGTCAACTTGTCTCTCAACCCTGCTGAACATAATCACCTTGCTCTTATTCACATTTACTCTCAGCTTTCGTCTTTCACGCATTTTACCAAACTCAGTCACCAGCTTCTGCAGTTTATAACTCGAATCAGCCACCAGCGATGTATCATCAGCGAACAACAACTGACTCACTTCCCAAGCCCTCTCTCCCACAGCAGATTGCATACTTGCATTCGCCTTCCTAACCACCGTATCCATAAACAAATTAAACAACTATAGAGACATCACGCACCCCTGCTGCAAACTGACATTCACTGACAACCAATCACTTTCCTCTCTTCCTACTCGCACAAATGCCTTAAATCCTTGGTAAAAACTTTTCCCTATTTCTAGCAACTTACCTCCCACACAACATACTCTTAAAACTTTCCACAAAAATCTCTATCACCCCTATCATATGCCTTCGACAGATCCATAAATATTTCATACAAATCCATCTGTTTTTCTAAATATATCTCACATACATTCTTCAAACAAACACCTGATCCACACATCCTCTACCACTTCTGAAACCACACTGCTCTTCCAAACTCTGATGCTCTGTGCATGCCTTCACCCTCTCTATCAATACCCTCCCATACAATTTCCCAGGAATACTCAACATACTTATACCTCTGTAACTTGAACACTCATCTTTATCCCCTTTGCCTTTATACAATGGCACTATGCGAACATTCCGCCAATCCTCAGGCACTTCACCACGATGCACACATACACTGAATATCTTTACCAACCATTCAATAACACAGTCACCCCCTTTTTCAATAATTGCTCTATTATACCAGCCAAACTCGCCGTCTTGCCGGCTTTCAGCTTCCGAAAAGCTTTCACTACCTATTCTCTGTTTACCAAACCATTTTCTCTGACCCCTCACTTCGCACACCACCCCGACCAAAACACCCTATATCTGCCACTCTATCATCAAACATATTCAACAAACCTTCAAAATACTCGCTCCATCTTCTTCTCACCTCATTGCTACTTGTTCTTACCTCCCCATTAGCCCCCTTCACCGATGTTCCAATTTGTCCTATTGTCTTACGCACATTATTTACCTCCTTCCAAAGCATCATTTTATTCTTCCTTCAATTTAATGATACTCTCTCACCCCAACTCTCATTTGCCTTCTTTTTCAACTCTTTCACTTTTCATCGTGATCTCCTGCCGTTTTCTTTTATACATCTCCCAGCCATTTGTGATACTTCCCTACAAAAGTCGTGTAAAAACGCTTCTCTCCTCTCATTCACTAACAATCTTACTTCTTTATCCCACCACTCACTACCCTTTCTAATCTGCCCACTTCCCACCTTTCTCATGCCACAAACATCTTTTGCGCAAGCCATCACTGCTTCCCTAAATATATCCCATTCCTCCCCCACTCCCTTTACGTCATTAGCTCTCACCTTTTGCCATTCTGCACTCAATCTCTCCTGGTATTTCCTCACACAAGTTTCCTTTCCAAGCACACTTACTCTCACCACTCTGTTCACCATAACATTCTTCATTTCTAAAAACCTCTAAAAATCTTCACATTCGCCTCAACAAGATAGTGATCAGACATCCATCCAGCCGCCCCTCACAGGACAATAACATCCAAAAGTCTCTCTTTCACACGTTTATCAATTTACATGTAATCCAGTAATGACATGTGACAATCTCTCCTGTCTACATACGTATACTTATATATATCTCTCTTTTTCAACCAGGTATTCCCAGTCACCAGCTTGTATTCAGCACAATGATGTACAAACACTTCACCATTTCCATTTACAACACAGAACACCCTATATATCCCAACTATATCGTCAACTGCCCCATTACTCACCTTTACCTCTAATGATGTTTCTCCTCATGACCAGGTGGATAGGCCCCAATCACCCATCTCTCTCCATCCACTTTCAGTTTTACCCATAACATTCTAGAACTTACTTTCTCTTATACTCTATCACACATCCTGAAAACTCCTGCTTCAGGAGGAGTGCTACTCCTTCCTTTGTTCTCATCCTGTCACCAGTCCCTGACTTTACTCCCAAGACATTCCCAAACCACTTTTCCCCTTTACCCTTGAGCTTCGTTTCACTCAGAGACAAAACATCCAGGTTCCTTTCCTCAAACATACTACCTATCTCTCCTTTTTATTCTCATCTTGGTTACATCCACACAAATTGAGACACCCTAGTCTTAGCCTTCGAGGAGGATGAGCACTCCTCGCGTGACTCCTTCTGTTTCCCCTTTTAGAAAGTTAAAATTCAAGGAGGAGAGGGTTTCCAGCACCCTCCTCACGTCCCTTTTAGTCGCCTTCTGCGACACGCGGGAATATATATATATATATATATATATATATATATATATATATATATATATATATATATATATATATATATATATATATATATATATATATTCCCTGGGGATAGGGGAGAAAGAATACTTCCCACGTATTCCCTGCGTGTCGTAGAAGGCGACTAAAAGGGAAGGGAGCGGGGGGCTGGAAATCCTCCCCTCTCGTTTTTTTTTTTTTTTTTTTCTTTTTTTTTTTCCAAAAGAAGGAACAGAGGAGAGGTCCAGGTGAGGATATTCCCTCAAAGGCCCAGTCCTCTGTTCTTAACGCTACCTCGCTATCGCGGGAGATAGCGAATAGTATGAAAAAAAAAAAAAAAGATATATATATATATATATATATATATATATATATATATATATATATATATATATATATATATATATATATATTTTTTTTTTTTTTTCTTTATTTATATTTTTTATTTTGCTTTGTCGCTGTCTCCCGCGTTTGGGAGGTAGCGCAAGGAAACAGACGAAAGAAATGGCCAAACCCACCCCCATACACATGTATATACACACACGTCCAAACACGCAAACATACATACCTATACATCTCAATGTACACATATATATATATACACACAGACACATACATATATACCCATGCACACAATTCACACTGTCTGCCTTTATTCATTCCCATCGCCACCTCCCCACACATGGAATACCATCCCCTACCCCCCTCATGTGTGCGGGGTAGCGCTAGGAAAAGACAACAAAGGCCTCATTCGTTCACACTCAGTCTCTAGCTGTCATGCAATAATGCCCGAAACCACAGCTCCCTTTCCACATCCAGGCCCCACACAGCTTTCCATGGTTCACGCCAGACGCTTCACATGCCCTGGTTCAATCCATTAACAACACGTCGACCCCGGTATACCACATCGTTCAAATTCACTTTATTCCTTGCACGCCTTTCACCCTCCTGCATGTCCAGGCTCCGATCGCTCAAAATCATTTTCACTCCATCTTTCACCTCCAATTTGGTCTCCCACTTCTCCTTCCCTCCACCTCTGACACATATATCCTCATTGTCAATCTTTCCTCACTCATTCTCTTCATTCGACCAAATAACTTCAAAACACACTCTTCTGCTCTCTCAATCACACTCTTTTTATTACCACACATCTCTCTTACCCTTTCATTACTTACTCGATCAAACCACCTCACTCCACATATGGTCCTCAAACATCTCATATCCAACACATCCACCCTCATCTGTACTACTCTATCTATAGCCCACGCCTCGCAATCATATGAAATTGATGGAACCACTATTCCTTCAAAAATACCCATTTTTGCTTTCCGAGACAATGCTCTCGCCTTCCACACATTTTTCATCGTTCCCAGAACTTTCGCCCCCCTCTCCGCCCTGTGATTCACTTCTGCTTCCATGGTTCCATCCGCTGCCAGATCCATTCCCAGATATCTAAAACACTTCACTTCTCCAGTTTTTCTTCATTCAAACATACCTCCCAATTGACTTGTCCCTGAACCCTTCTGTAACTAATAACCTTTCATATGTGGCGGATTGGCGACGGGAATGGCTAAGGGTAGCAAGTACGAATATGTACATATGTACATATGTACATGTCTGTGTATGTATATGTATATATGTATATGTCTGTGTATGTATATGTATGTGTACATTGAAATGTATAGGTATGTATATGTGCGTATGTGCGCGTATATGTATATGCATGTGTACTGTGGGTGCGTTGGGCCATTTTTTCATCTGTTTCCTTGCGCTACCTCACTAACGCAGGAGACAGCGACAATGATATATATATATATATATATATATATATATATATATATATATATATATATATATATATATATATATATATATATATATATATATATATATATATATATATGCAAGAGTTTTGGAAAGAGGGACAATTATGCAGTCTGTTGGTGATGAGACAGCTTGGGAAGTGAGTCAGTTGTTGTTCCCTGATGATACAGCACTGGTGGCTGATTCGTGTGAGAAACTGCAGAAGCTGGTGACTGAGTTTGGTAAAGTGTGTGAAAGAAGAAAGCTGAAAGTAAATGTGAATAAGAGCAAGGTTATTAGGTACAGTAGGGTTGAGGGTCAAGTCAATTGGGAGGTAAGTTTGAATGGAGAAAAACTGGAGGAAGAGAAGCGTATTAGATATCTGGGAGTGGATCTGGCAGCGGATGGAACCATGGAAGCGGAAGTGAATCATAGGGTGGGGGAGGGGGCGAAAGTTCTGGGAGCGTTGAAGAATGTGTGGAAGTCGAGAGCATTATCTCGGAAAGCAAAAATGGGTATATTTGAAGTAATATTGGTTCCAACAATGTTATATGGTTGCGAGTCGTGGGCTACAGATAGAGTTGTGCGGAGGAGGGTGGATGTCCTGGAAATGAGATGTTTGAGGACAATATGTGGTGTGATGTGGTTTGATCGAGTAAGTAATAATAGGGCAAGAGAGATGCGTGGTAATAAAAAGAGTGTGGGTGAGAGAGCAGAAGAGGGTGTTTTGAAATGGAGAGAATGAGTGAGGAAAGATTGACGAAGAGGATATATGTGTCAGAGGTGGAGGGAATGAGAAGTGGAAGACCAAATTGGAGGTGAAAAAACGGGGTGAAAATGATTTTGAGTGATCGGGATCTGAACATGCAGGAGGGTGAAAGGCATGCAAGGAATAGTGAATTGGAACGATGTAGCATACCGGGGTCGACGTGCTGTCAGTGGGTTGTTCAGGGCATGTCTGGGGTAAACTATGGCGTCTGGGGTAAACTATGGAAAGTTCTGTGGGGCCTGGATGTGGAAAGGGAGCTGTGGTTTCGGTGCATTATTACATGACAGCTAGAGACTGAGTGTGAACGAATGGTGCCTTTGTTGTCTTTTCCTGGCGCTGCCTCGCGCACATGAGGGGGAGGGGGTTGTTATTTCATGTGTGGCGAGGTGGCGATGGGAATGAATAAGGGCAGACAGTGTGAATCATGTGCATGTGTGTATATGTATATGTCTGTGTGTGTATATATATGTATACGTTAAGATGTATAGATATGTATATTTGCGTGTGTGGACGTGTATGTGTATACATGTGTATGTGGGTGGGTTGGGCCATTCTTTCGTCTGTTTCCTTGCGCTATCTCGATAACGCGGGAGACAGAGACAAAGCAAAATAAAATAAAATAGAAAATACATGTACATCCATGGGGATAGGGGAGAAAGAATACTTCCCACTCATTCCCCGCGTGTCGTAGAAGGCGATTAAAGGGGATGGGAGCGTTGGGCTAACACCCTCTCCTCCTTGTATTATAACTTTCTAAACGGGGAAACAGATGAAGGAGTCATTCAGGGAGTGCTAATCCTTCTCGAAGGCTCAAACTGGGGTGTCTAAATGTGTGTGAATGTAACCAAGAAGAGAAAAATGAAGAAATAGGTAGTATGTTTGAGGAAAGGAACCTGGATATTTTGGCTCTGAGTAAAAAGAAGCTCAATGGTAAAGGGGAAGAGTGGTTTGGGAATGTCTTGGGAGTAAAGTCAGGGGTTGGTGAGGGGACAAGAGCAAAGGAAGGAGTAGCACTACTCCTGAAGCAGGAGTTGTGGGAGTTGTGATAGAGTGTAAGAAAGTATACTGTAGATTGATATTGGAAAAACTGAAAGTAGATGGAGAGAGATGGGTGATTAATGGTGCGTATGCAGCTGGGGATGAGAAGAAAGATCATGAGAGGCAAGTGTTTTGGGAGCAGCTGAATGAGTGTGTTAGTAGTTTTGATGCAAGAGACCAGGTTCTCGTGATGGGTGATTGAAATGCAAAGATGAGTAATGTGGCAGTTGAGGGTATAATTAGTGTATATGGGGTGTTCAGTGTCGTCACTGAAAATGGTGAAGAGCGTTTAGATTTCTGTGCTAAAAAAGGACAGGTGATTAGGAATACCTGGTTTAAAAAGAGATATATACATAAGTTTACGTATGTAAGTAGGAGAGATGGCCAGAGAGCGTTGTTGGATTACGTGTCAATTGATAGCCACCTGAAAGAGAGACTTTTGGATGTTCATGAGCTGCGACGTGCAACTGGAGGGATGTCTGATCATTATCTTATGGAGGCGAAGGTAAGAATATATAGAGGTTTTCATAAAAGAAAAAAATGTAGGGGTGGAGAGAGTGGTGAGAGTAAGTGAGCTTGGAAAGGATAATTGTGTGCATTATCATATGACAGCTAAAGACTAAGTGTGAACGGATGTGGCCTTTGTTGTCTTTTCCTAGCGCTACCTCGCGCACATGAGGGGGGAGGGGGATGTTATTTCATGTGTGGCGGGCTGGCGATGGGAATGAATAAAGGCAGACAGTATGAATTGTGTACATGTGTATATATGTATTTGGTCTCCCACTTCTCCTCGTTCCCTCCACCTCCGACACATATATCCTCTTGGTCAATCATTCCTCACTCATTCTCTCCATGTGCCCACACAATTTCAAAACACCCTTTTCTGCTCTCTCATCCACGATCATCTTATTTGCACACATCTCTCTTACCCTTACATTACTTACTCGATCAAACCACCTCACACCACATATTGTCCTCAAACATCTCATTTCCAGCACATCCACCCTACTGCGCACAACTCTATCCATAGCCCACGCCTCGCAACTATACAACATTGTTGGAACCACTATTCCTTCAAACATACCCATGTTTGCTTTCCGAGATAATGTTCTCGACTTCCAAACATTCTTCAAGGCTCACAGAATTTTCGCCTCCTCCCCCACCCTATGATTTACTTCCGCTTACATGGTTCCATCCGCTGCCAGATCCACTCCCAGACATCTAAAACACTTTACTTCCTCCAATTTTTCTCCATTCAAACTTACCTCACAAATGACTTGACCCTCAACCCTACTGTACCTAATAAACTTGCTCTTATTCACATTTTCTCTTAACTTTCTTCTTTCACACACTTTACCAAACTCAGTCACCAGCTTCTGCAGTTTCTCACATGATTCAGCCACCAGCGCTGTATCATCAGCGAACAACAACTGACTCACTTCCCAAGCTCTCTCATCCACAACAGACTGCATACTTGCCCCTCTTTCCAAAACTCTTCCATTCACCTCCCTAACAACCCCATCCATAAACAAATTAAACAACCATGGAGACATCACACACCCCTGCCGCAAACCTACATTCACTGAGAACCAATAACTTTCCTCTCTTCCTACACGTACAAATGCCTTACATCCTCGATAAAAACTTTTCACTGCTTCTAACAACTTGCCTCCCACTCCATATATTCTTAATACCTTTCACAGAGCATCTCTATCAACTCTATCATAGGCCTTCTCCAGATCCATAAATGCTACATACAAATCCATTTGCTTTTCCAAGTATTTCTCACATACATCCCTCAAAGCAAACACCTGATCCACACATCCTCTACCACTTCTGAAACCACATTGCTCTTCCCCAATCTGATGCTCTGTACATGCCTTCACCCTCTCAATCAATACCCTCCCATAATTTACCAGGAATACTCAACAAACTTATACCTCTGTAATTTGAGCACTCAATCTTATCCCCATTTCTTTGTACAATGGCACTATGCAAGCATTTCGCCA
>NC_092256.1:2230954-2248454 GCF_036320965.1 Panulirus ornatus | reverse complement strand
GAATGTGTGGAAATCGAGAACATTATCTCGGAAAGCAAAAATGGGTATGTTTGAAGGAATAGTGGTTCCAACAATGTTGTATGGTTGCGAGGCGTGGGCTATGGATAGAGTTGTGCGCAGGAAGGTGGATGTGCTGGAAATGAGATGTTTGAGGACAATATGTGGTGTGAGGTGGTTTGATCGAGTAAGTAATGTAAGGTAAGAGAGATGTGTGGAAATAAAAAGAGCGTGGTTGAGAGAGCAGAAGAGGGTGTTTTGAAACTGTGTCTGCACATGCAGAGAATGAGTGAGGAAAGATTGACCAAGAGGATATATGTGTCGGAGGTGGAGGGAACGAGGAGAAGTAGGAGACCAAACTGGAGGTGGAAAGATGGAGTGAAAAAGATTGTGAGTGATCGGGGCCTGAACATGCAGGAGGATGAAAGGCGAGCACGGAATAGAGTGAATTGGATCGATGTGGTATACCGAGGTTGACGTGCTGTCAGTGGATTGAATCACGGCATGTGAAGCGTCTGGGGTAAACCATGGCAATTTGTTTGGGGCCTGGATGTGGAAAGGGAGCTGTGGTTTCGGGCATTATTGCATGACAGCTAGAGACTGAGTGTGAACGAATGGGACCTTTGTTGTATTTTCCTAGCGCTACCTCGCACACATGAGGGGGGAGGGGGATGGTAATCCATGTGTGGCGAGGTGGCGATGGGAATAAATAAAGGCAGACAGTGTGAATTGTGTGCATGGGTATATATGTATGTGTCTGTGTGTGCATATATATGTGTACATTGAGATGTATAGGTATGTACATTTGCGTGTGTGGACGTGTATGTATATACATGTGTATGAGGGCGGGTTGGGCCATTCTTTCGTCTGTTTCCTTGCGCTACCTCGCTAACGCGGGAGACAGCGACAAAGCAAAATAAATAGAATAGATAAATATAAAATATATATATATATATATATATATATATATATATATATATATATATATATATATATATATATATATATATATATATATATATATATGTATAAAAATATATGTTTTTTTATTTTTCTTATTTTGCTTTGTCGCTGTCTCCTGCGTTAGCGAGGTAGCGCAAGGAAACAGACGAAAGAATGGCCCAACCCGCCCATATACACATGTATATACATACATGTCCACCGATGCACAATATACATACCTATACATCTCAATGTACACATATATATACTCACACAGACATATACATATATACACATGTACATAATTCATACTGTCTGCCATTATTTGGTCCAATCGCCACCTCGCCACACATGGAATAACAACCCCCTCCCCCCTCATGTGCGCGAGGTAGCGCTAGGAAACACACCAAAGGCCCCATTCGTTCACACTCAGTCTCTAGCTGTCCTGTAATAATGCACCGAAACCACAGCTCCCTTTCCTCATCCAGGCCCAAAAAAATGTCCATGTTTACCCCAGACGCTTCACGTGCCCTGGTTCAATCCATTGACAGCACGTCCACCTCGGTATACCACATCGTTCCAATTCACTCTATTCCTTGCACGCCTTTCACCCTCCTGCATGTTCAGGCCCCGATCACTCAAAATCTTTTTCACTCCATCTTTCTACCTCCAATTTCGTCTCCCACTTCTCCTCGTTCCCTCCACCTCTGACACATATATCCTCTTGGTCAATCTTTCCTCACTCATTCTCTCCATGTGACCAAACCATTTGAAAACACCCACTTCTGCTCTCTCAACCACACTCTTTTTATTTCCACACATCTCTCTCACCCTTACATTACTTACTCGATCAAACCACCTCACACCACATATTGTCCTCAAACATCTCATTTCCAGCACATCCACCCTCCTGCGCACAACTCTATCCATAGCCCACGCCTCGCAACCATACAACATTGTTGGAACCACTATTCCTTCAAACATACCCATTTTTCCTTTCCGAGATAATGCTCTCGACTTCCAAACATTCTTCAAGGCTCACAGAATTTTCGCCCCCTCCCCCACCCTATGATTCACTTCCGCTTCCATGGTTCCATCCGCTGCCAGATTCACTCCCAGATATCTAAAACACTTCACTTCCTCCAGCTTTTCTCCATTCAAACTTACCTCCCAATTTACTTGACGCTCAACCCTACTGTACCTAATAACCTTGCTTTTATTCACATTTACTTTTAACTTTCTTCTTTCACACACTTTACCAAACTCAGTCACCAGCTTCTGCAGTTTCTTACATTAATCAGCCACCAGCGCTGTATCATCAGCGAACAACAACTGACTCACTTCCCAAGCTCTCTCATCCACAACAGACTGCATACTTGCCCCTCTCTCCAAAACTCTTGCATTCACCTCCCTAACAACCCCATCCATAAACGAATTAAACAACCATGAAGACATCACACACCCCTGCCGCAAACCTACATTCACTGAGAACCAATCACTTTCCTCTCTTCCTACACGAACACATGCCTTACATCCTCGATAAAAACTTTTCACTGCTTCTAACAACTTGCCTCCCACACCATATATTCTTAATACCTTCCTCAGAACATCTGTATCAACTCTATCATATGCCTTCTCCAGATCCATAAATGCTACATACAAATCCATTTGTTTTTCTAAGTATTTCTCGCATACATTCTTCAAAGCAAACACCTGATCCACACATCCTCTACCACTTCTGAAACAACACTGCTCTTCCCCAATCTGACGCTCTGTATATGCCTTCACCCTCTCAATCAATACCGTCCCATATAATTTACCAGGAATACTCAACAAACTTATACCTCTGTAATTTGAGCACTCACTCTTATCCCCTTTGCCTTTGTACAATGGCACTATGGAAGGATTCCGCCAATCCTCAGGCACCTCACCATGAATCTTACATACATTAAATAACCTTACCAACCAGTCATACAGTCACCCCCTTTTTTAATAAATTCCACTGCAATACCATCCAAACCTGCTGCTTTGCTGGCTTTCATCTTCCGTAAAGCTTTTACTACCGCTTCTCTATTTACCAAATCATTTTCCCTAACCCTCTCACTTTGCACACCACCTCGACCAAGACAGCCCACATCTGCCACTCTATCATCAACACATTCAACAAACCCGCAAAATACTCACTCCATCTCCTTCTCACATCACCACTACTTGTTATCACCTCCCCATTTGCCCCCTTCACTGAAGTTCCCATTTGCTCCCTTGTCTTACGTACTTTATTTACCTCCTTCCAAAACATCTTTTTATTCTCCCTGAAATTTAATGATAATCTCTCACCCCAACTCTCATTTGCCCTCTTTTTCACCTCTTGCACCTTTCTCTTGACCTTCTGCCTCTTTCTTTTATACCTCTCCCACTCATTTGCATTTTTTCCCTGCAAAAATCTTTCAAATGCCTCTCTCTTCTCTTTCACTAATAATCTTACTTCTTCATCCCACCACTCACAACCTATTCTAATCAACCCACCTCCCGCGCTTCTCATGCCACAAGCATCTTTTGCGCAAGCCAACACTGCTTCCCTAAATACATCCAATTCCTCCCCCACTCCCCTTAACTCCTTTGTTCTCACCTTTTTCCATTCTGTACTCAGTCTCTCCTGGTACTTCCTCATACAAGTCTCCTTCCCAAGCTCACTTACTCTCACCACTCTCTTCACCCCAACATTCTCTCTTCTTTTCTGAAAACCTCCACAAGTCTTCACCTTTGCTTCCACAAGATAATGATCAGACATCCCTCCAGTTGCACCTCTCAGCGCATTAACATCCAAAAGTCTCTCTTTCGTGCGTCTATCAATTAACACGTAATCCAATAACGCTCTCTGGCCATCTCTCCTACTTACATACGTATACTTATGTATATCTCGCTTTTTAAAGCAGGTATTCCCAATCACCAGTCCTTTTTCAGCACATAAATCTACAAGCTCTTCAGCATTTCCATTTACAACACTGAACACTCCATGTATACCAATTATTCCCTCAACTGCCACATTACTCACCTTTGCATTCAAATCACCCATCACTATAACCCGGTCTCGTGCATCAAAACCACTAACACACTCATTCAGTTGCTCCCTAAACACTTGCTTCTCATGATCTTTCTTCTCATGCCCAGGCGCATATGCACCAATAATCACCCATCTCTCTCCATCAACTTTCAGTTTTACCCATATGAATCGAGGAGTTACTTTCTTACATTCTATCACATACTCCCACAACTCGTGATTCAGGAGTAGTGCTACTCCTTCCCTTGCTCTTGTCCTCTCACTAACCCCTGACTTTACTCCCAAGACATTCCCAAACCACTCCTCCCCTTTACCCTTGAGCTTCGTTTCACTCAGAGCCAAAACATCCAGTTTCCTTTCCTCAAACATACTACCTATCTCTCCTTTTTTCTCATCATGGTTACATCCACACACATTTAGACACCCCAATCTGAGCCTTCGAGGAGGATGAGCACTCCTCGCGTGACTCCTTCTTCTGTTTCCCCTTTTAGAAAGTTAAAATACAAGGAGGGAGGGTTTCTGGCCCCCCGCTCCCGTCCCCTTTAGTCGCCTTCTACGACACGCGGGGAATACGTGGGAAGTATTCTTAATCTCCTATCCCTAGGGATAGGGGATTATATATGTATATATATATATATATGTATATATATATATATATATATATATATATATATATATATATATATATATATATATATATATATATATATATATATATATACATATATATATATATATATATATATATATATATATATATATATATATATTTATCCCTGGGGATAGGGGATTAAGAATACTTCCCACGTATTCCCCGCGTGTCGTAGAAGGCGACTAAAAGGGGAGGGAGCGGGGGGCTGGAAATCCTCCCCTCTCGTTTTTTTTTTTTTGATTTTCCAAAAGAAGGAACAGAGGGGGCCAGGTGAGGATATTCCGAAAGGGGCCCAGTCCTCTGTTCTTAACGCTACCTCGCTAACGCGGGAAATGGCGAATAGTTTGAAAAAAAAAAAAAAAAAAAAATATATATATATATATATATATATATATATATATATATATATATATATATAGACAGGGTGTTAAAAAACGATAGGTACAAAATTTGACAGTAGACAGGGACACCCAAAGCAAACACTTTTTCAAGAATACCAAAAATTGCAAAACTATTTAGTTTTCAAGATACTGAGCTTTAAATTTTTAACTTGACACTTATTCACAAGACTTTTCGTTTCTAACAGATGATATAGTGAAAAATGAAACAAATATTGTGTAAACAGATGTATTATCGATCACAATCTACAATAGCTGTTCGAAGTGTCTGCCTTCTGCTTCAATGCAGACCAGACACCTCCTCTGAAAGGACTGCTGGACACGAGACAACATTCTAGGATCTTCTGCAATGATTTCTTGATGAGACAAATGTGTCATGTTGTCACCACCACGACGTGCAACGGTGAACTAACTCGTAAATACCGAGTGTTGCCACACCTTAATCAACCGAGTGTTGCCAGATTGTAAGCTAATATTACATTTAAAGTTTACACTTCAGACATACCAAAGTTAAAACTTTAAAGCTCGGTATCTCGAAAACTAACTAGTTTTGCAATTTTTGGTATTCTTGAGAAAGTGTTTGCTTTGGGTGTCCCTGTCTACTTTCAAATTTTGTGCCTATCGTTTTTTAACACCCTGTATATATATATATATATATATATATATACATATATATATATATATATATATATATATATATATATATATATATATATATATATATATATATATATATATATATATATATATTCCTATGAATCCACGAGGAAATGAAACACGATAAGTTTCCTAGTGCACTTTTGTGTAATAATCACATCATCGGGGGAGATAGAAGAAAAAAATATGTCAGTTGATATACAAAGATGACTTAGTACAGGTGAGAGAGGGTTACCCATTGCCATACTAAATTTTTGAGCATAATATTCTCCACTGAATTGAAATACAAAGTCTTTTATACACAATTTTATCAGTTCAACGAAAACAGACTTTGAAACAGGTAAATGAATATCATCGAAAACATCAAATAAATATTCTAAGAAGTCACCAAGTGGAACTTTTGTGAAGTGAGGAAACATCAAAACTAACACATTTGAAATGAAAATCAACATTTATATCTTTAAGCTTGTTAACTAAATCTACATTGTTCAAGATATTAGAATTTGATATCCACTAAAGGGCTTAATAAAGAAATTCACCAGTTTGACAATTTGTATGTGATGGAGCCTATTGAACTCACTATAGGACTTGCTGAAAATTTTGGGTTTGTGTTTTGATAAGTCCATACATGTATGGACTTATCAATGAAAGGTAATGTTTCTCTTATCAAAAGTTTGTCATCTTTGTCCTCTTCATCCCTTCAGTGTGGGCTGGGGACAGGAGAGAACACAGCCTGTGGTCAAGCATAATTTCTGTACTGAGGAACCTCGAAAAAAGGACTAGACAGTAGGGAAGTGTTGGTAAAGTTCAGGCAGTCATGGGGGATTATGAATGAGGGAGTAGCAGGCTTTAGCAAGTCAGGATACAAAAAGTTTGGAAAGTGGAATTGCAACATTTTCATTAGAGGGGTCGAATGAAAAAAATTGTTGGACAAGACGAAATCTGATTGTGTGCATCAAGTTATTGCGCGGCCATGTCGTTATCACCCAAAACAAACACATACGGAGTCAACAAGGAGGCAGATGGTCGCCAGTGTTGTCATATCTGTCTAACCTGTATAGTATCCTTGACTCATAGTTATTTGATATGATAGGAATATCATATCTTGCAATAAAAAATATGCATTATCACTAAAGTCATTATATGGGGTAGGGAGATCATATGTTGGCAACCTCATAGTGTTGATCAGTGCACAGGGTCGACACCACCTACTGACCCCCCCATCACATTCGTCACGCGGGGGAATATATGCTAATTATGGGTACTATTGTATTAGTATTTTGCCTAGTAAGGAGCAAAGTATCGTACTGTAAGAATAATGTAAGGAACTAACACGTACAATAACCTGTGGCATGTATCAGGAGTATAGCCGGAGGTTAATTACAGAAATTGAATTACAATAGACATATCTTCGTCCATATCAGTTTCCATATAGGATTACGCCGTGTGCAAAAGTTTATTATTTACGGTGCTCAGTCACAAACATACGGTGATACAGTTTCAGGTAATGTTACCATGAAAATGTATCGAGTATGGAAAAGTGACAAAGTGATATAGTGAAGTAACTGTCCAGGGAAACATACAGTGATGCAGTTTTAAATAATGACACCACGAAAATGTATCGAGTAAGGAAAAGTGGCAAAGTGACATAGTAAAGTAATTAACCAGGCAAATTGAAATGATTACCTTGGCAATTCAACGTGATTCTGCGTCACGCAGTACACGGACGAGTTACTCAGCCCGGACGATAAAGCATTCAACATCCACTATGAAATCCCGGTAAACAAGCAACTCGATTTGTTACAAACGGTGTCTTTATACAGTGTGCATGGTTTACCCCCTATGAGGGTAGTGAGCCAATAATGTGTCTACAAGAGACACCGATGAATTCGATTTCACCAGGGCAGCTTGTGTAAGTCGAGGAATGCAGCTTATATGAGGCGAGGAAAGCAGCTTGTGTGGGAAGAGCAGCTGGTGAGTCGAGGAATTGTAATATTGAGGACGTGCTTCCGGCAAGTTTGACCCAACTTCATTGTAGGAAAGGCGAGCACAGACCTACCTGACGTGGAGGATGAGGGTCCATTGCTTGACCACAGACACACTCACGGCTAGAGACCCGCCTGCAGTCCAGCTACGAAAAATCCAGCTAGGACCATTTGTTGCACACTCAAGTGAACTTTTAACACCAGAAAACAAGAAGTCCCTTGCAATCGTGAATGAGGAAGATTATTTCCTATTAGCATTTGTGTTAGGATGTACGCCACATTATTTCTGATACTGTGAGTAGCCTCAGATATCTTATTTTAAGTAAACGTCCGCGGAACCATGCATAATGACTGTTAATAGTTTGCAACCAGTTAGATATTGAGATTTCAATCAAAGCGTCCTTAAGCACGTTTAATTTTCATGCTATGTGTCCCCATGTCATTCAATTTGAATATTAAATGTAAGAAAATTATTGTATTTTCCTTAGCCGTCGCCACCCAGCCACACATGAAATAACAACCCCTCCCCCCGCATGTGTGCGATGTAGCGCTAGGAAAAGACAACAAAGGACACATTCGTTCACACTCAGTCTCTACCTGTCATGTATAATGCACCGAAACCACAGCTCCCTTTCCACATCCAGGCCCCACAGAACTTTCCGTTGTTTACCCCAGACGCTTCACATACAATGGTTCAATCCCTTGACAGCACGTCGACCACGGTATACCGCATCGTTCCAATTCACTCTATTCCTTGAACGCCTTTCACCTTCTTGCATGTTCAGGCCGCGATCGCTAAAAATCTTTTTCACTCCATCCTTCTACCTCCAATTTGGTCTCCCACTTCTCCTCGTTCCCTCCACCTCTGACACATATATCCTCTTGGTCAATCCTTCCTCACTCATTCTCTCTATGAGACCAAACCATTTCAAAACACCCTCTTCAGCTCTCTCAGCCACACTCTTTTTATTACCACACATATCTCTTACAATTGCATTACTTACTCCATCAAACCACCTCATACCACATATTATCCTCAAACATCTCATTTCCAGCACACCCACCCTCCTCAGCACAATCTATACGTGGCCCACGCCTCGCAAACATATAACATTGTTGGAACCACTATTCCTTCAAACATACCCATTTTTGCTTTCCGAGATAATGTTCTCGCCTTCCACACATTCTTCAACGCTCCCAGAACTTTCGCCCCCTCCCCCACCCTGTGATTCACTTCCGCTTCCATGGTTCCATCCCCTGCCAAATCCACTCCTAGATATCTAAAACACTTCACTTCCTCCAGTTTTTCTCCATTCAAAACTTACCTCCCAATTGACTTGACCCTTAACCCTACTGTACCTAATATCATTGCTCTTATTCACATTTACTCTCAGCTTTCTTCTTTCACACACTTTACCAAACTCAATCAGCAGCTTCTGCAGTTTCTCACACGAATCAGCCACCAGTGCTGTATCATCAGCGAACAACAACTGACTCACTTCTAAGGCTCTCTTATCCAGAACAGACATACTTGCCCATCTCTCCAAAACTCTTGCAATCACCTCCCTAACAACCCCATCCATAAACAAATTAAAGAACCATTGAGACATCACGCATCCCTGCCGCAAACTGACATTCACTGAGAAGGAATCAATTTCCTCTTTTCCTACTCGTACACATGCCTTACATCCTCGAAAAAAATACTTTTGACTGCTTCTAACAACTTGCCTCCCACCTCATATATTCATAATACCTTTCACACAGCTTCTCTATCAACTTTATCATACAAATACATTCCCTTTCCTAAGTTTCTTTCACATACATTATTCAAAGCAAACACCTGATCCACAATCCTCTACCACTTCTGAAACCACACTGCACTTCCCCAATCTGATGCTCTGTACTTGCCTTCACCCTCTCAATCAATACCCTCCCATATAATTTCCCAGGAATACTCTACAAACTTATACCTCTGTAATTTGAGCACGCACCTGTATCCCCTTTGTCTTTGTACAAAGGCACTAAGCATGCATTCCGCCAATCCTCAGGCACCTCACCACGAGTCATATATACATCAAATATACTTACCAACCAGACAAAAACACAGTCACCCCTTTTGTTTAATAAATCCCACTGCTATACCATGTAAACTCGCTGTCTTGCCAGCTTTCGTCTTCCGCAAAGCTTTTATTATTCTTCTCTGTTTACCAAATCATTCCCCTTAACCCTCTCACTTCGCACACCACCTCAAAAAAAAGAACACTATATCTGCCACTCTATCATCTAACACATTCAACAAACCTTCAAAATACTCACTCCATCTCCTTCTCACATCACCACTAGTTGTTATCTTTTGTAAATCTCCTAGTCATTTGCATTATTTCTCTGCAAAAATCGTCCAAATGCCTCTCTTCTCTTTCACTAATAAAATTACTTCTTCATCCCACCACTCACTACCTTTTCTAATCTAACCACCTCCCATGCTTCTCATGCCACAAGCATCTTTTGCGCAAGCCATCACTGCTTCCCTAAATACATCCCATTCCTCCCCCACTCCCCTTACCTCCTTTGTTCTCACCTTTTTCCATTCTGTACTCAGTCTCTCCTGGTACTTCCTCACACAAGTCTCCTTCCCAAGCTCACTTACTCTCACCACTCTCTTCACTCCAACATTCTCTCTTCTTTTCTGAAAACTACAAATGTTCACCTTCGACTCCACAAGATAATGATCAGACATCCCTCTAGTTGCATATCTCAGCACATTAACATACAGAAGTCTCTCTTTCGCGCGCCTATCAATCAACACATATTCCAATCTTTGACCATCTCTCCTACTTACATGGGTATACTTTTGTATATCTCTCTTTTTAAAACCAGGTATTACCAACCACCAGTCCTTTTTCAGCAAACAAATCTACAAGCTCTTCACCATTTCCATTTACAACACTGAACACCCCATGTACACCAATTATTCCCTCAACTGCCACGTTACTCACCTTTCATTCAAATCACCCATCACTATAACCCGGTCCCGTGCATCAAAACTAACAACACACTCACTCAGCTGCTCTCAAAACACTTGCCTCCTAAGATCTTTCTTCTCATATCCCGGTGCATATGCACCAATAATCACCCACCTCTCTCCATTAACTTTCAGTTTTACCCATGTCAATCTAGAGTTTACTTTCTTACACTGTATTACATACTTCCATCAGTCCTGATTCAGGAGTAGTGCTACTCCTTCCCTTGCTCTTGTCCTCTCACTAACCCCTGACTTTACTCCCAAGACTTTCCTAAACCATTCTTCCCCTTTGCCCTTGAGCTTCGTTTGAATGAGAGCCAAAACATCCAGGTTCCTCTTCTCAAACTTACTACCTATCTCTCCTTTTTTCACATCTTGGTTACATCCACACACATTTAGACACCCCAATCTGAGCCTTCGAGGATGAGCACTCCCCGCGTGACTCCTTCTTCTATTTCCACCTTTAGAAAGGTAAAATTATTAAATTACCAGAATTGTATATATATATATATATATATATATATATATATATATATATATATATATATATATATATATATATATATATATATATATATATATATATATATATATATATTATCCCTGGGGATAGGGGAGAAAGAATACTTCCCACGTATTCCCTGCGTGTCGTAGAAGGCGACTAAAAGGGAAGGGAGCGGGGGGCTGGAAATCCTCCCCTCTCGTTTTTTTTTTAATTTTCCAAAAGAAGGAACAGAGAAGGGGGCCAGGTGAGGATATTCCCTCAAAGGCCCAGTCCTCTGTTCTTAACGCTACCTCGCTATCGCGGGAAATGGCGAATAGTATGAAAAAAAAAAAAAAAAAATATATATATATATATATATTTCTTTTTTTCTTTTAAACTATTCGCCATTTCCCGCGTTAGCGAGGTAGCATTAAGAACAGAGGACTGGGCCTTTGAGGGAATACCCTCACCTGGCCCAATTCTCTGTTCCTTCTTTTGGAAAAAAAAAAAAAAAATGAGAGGGGAGGATTTCCAGCCCCCCGCTCCCTCCCCTTTTAGTCGCCTTCTACGACACGCAGGGAATACGTGGGAAGTATTCTTAATCCCCTATCCCCAGGGATAATATATATATATATATATATATATATATATATATATATATATATATATATATATATATATATATATATATATATATATATATATATATATATATATATATATATATATATATATTATCCCTGGGGATAGGGGAGAAAGAATACTTCCCACGTATTCCCTGCGTGTCGTAGAAGGCGACTAAAAGGGGAGGGAGCGGGGGGCTGGAAATCCTCCCCTCTCGTTTTTTTTTTTTTTAATTTTCCAAAAGAAGGAACAGAGAATTCGGCCAGGTGAGGGTATTCCCTCAAAGGCCCAGTCCTCTGTTCTTAACGCTACCTCGCTAATGCGGGAAATGGCGAATAGTTTGAAAGAAAGAAAAAGAATATATATATATATATATATATATATATATATATATATATATATATATATATATATATATATATGTATATAAAAGGGTGTGACAGTATTGTTAACTGGTTGGTAAGGTTATCTAATGTATGTATAATTCATGGTGAGGTGACTGAGGATTGGCGGAATGCTTGCATAGTGCCATTGTACAATGGCAAAGGGGATGAGAGTGAGTGCTCAAATTACAGAGGTATAAGTTTGTTGAGTATTCCTGGTAAATTATATGGTAGGATATTGATTGAGAGGGTGAAGGCATGTACGGAGGATCAGATTGGGGAAGAGCAGTGTGGTTTCAGAAGTGGTAGAGGATGTGTGGATCAGGTGTTTGCTTTGAAGAATGTATGTGAGAAATACTTAGAAAAGCAAATGGATTTTTATGCAGCATTTATGGATCTGGTGAAGGCATATGATAGAGTTGATAGAGATGCTCTGTGGAAGGTATGAAGAATATATGATGTGGGAGGCAAGTTGTTAGAAGCAGTGAAAAGTTTTTATCGAGGATGTAAGGCATGTGTACTTGTGGGAAGAGAGGAAAGTGATTGGTTCTCAGTGAATGTAGGTTTGCGGCAGGGGTGTGTGATGTCTCCATGGTTGCTTTAATTTGTTTATGGATGGGGTTGTTAGGGAGGTGAATGCAAGAATTTTGGAAAGAGGGGCAAGTAAGCAGTCTGTTGTGGATGAGAGAGCTAGGAAAGTGAGTTATTTGTTGTTCGCTGATGATACAGCACTAGTGGCTGATTCATGTGAGAAACTGCAGAAGCTGGTGACTGAGTTTGGTAAAGTGTGTAAAAGAAGAAAGTTAAGAGTAAATGTGAATAAGAACAAGGTTATTAGGTACAGTAGGGTTGAGGGTCAAGTCAATTGGGAGGTAAGTTTGAATGGAGAAAAACTGGAGGAAGTGAAGTGTTTTAGATATCTGGGAGTGGATCTGGCAGCGGATGGAACCATGGAAGCGGAAGTGAATCATAGGGTGGGGGAGGGGGCGAAAATCCTGGGAGCCTTGAAGAATGTTTGGAAGTCGAGAACATTATCTCGGAAAGCAAAAATGGGTATGTTTGAAGAAATAGGGGTTCGAACAATGTTGTATGGCTGTGAGGCGTGGGCCATGGATAAAGTTGTGCGAAGGAGGGTGGATGTGCTGAAAATGAGATGTTTGAGGACAATATATGGTGTGAGGTGGTTTGATCGAGTGAGTAATGTAAGGGTAAGAGAGATGTGTGGAAATGAAAAGAGTGTGGTTGAGAGAGCAGAAGAGGGTGTTTTGAAATGGTTTGGGCACATGGAGAGAATGAGTGAGGAAAGATTGACAAAGAGGATATATGTGTCAGAGGTGGAGGGAACGAGGAGAAGTGGGAGACGAAATTGGAGGTGGAAGGATGGAATGAAAAAGATTTTGAGTGATCGGGGCCTGAACATGCAGGAGGGTGAAAGGCGTGCAGGGAATAGAGTGAATTGGAACGATGTGGTATACCGGGGTCGAGGTGCTGTCATTGGATTGAACCAGGGCATGTGAAGCGTCTGGGGTAAACCATGTAAAGTTGTGTGGGGCCTGGATGTGGAAAGGGAGCTGTGGTGTTGGTGCTTATTACATGACAGCTAGAGACTGAGTGTGAACGAATGGGGCCTTTATTTTCTTTTCCTAGCGCTACCTCGCACACATGAGGGGGAAGGGGGTTGTTATTCCATGTGTGGCGAGGTGGCGATGGGAATGAATAAAAGCAGACAGTATGAATTATGTACATGTGTATATATGTATATGTCTGTGTGTTTATATGTATGTGTGCAATGAGATATATAGGTATGTATATTTGCGTGTGTGGACGTGTATGTATATACATGTGAATGTGGGTGGGTTGGGCCAGTCTTTCGTCTGTTTCCTTGCGCTACCTTGCTAACGCGGGAGACAGCGACAAATCAAAATAATAAATATATATGAATATATAAATATATATATATATATATATATATATATATATATATATATATATATATATATATATATATATATATATATATATATATATATATATATATTTTTTTTTTCAAACTATTCGCCATTTCCCGCATTAGCGAGGTAGCGTTAAGAACAGAGGACTGGGCCTTTGAGGGAATATATTCACCTGGCCCTCTTCTCTGTTCCTTCTTTTAGAAAAATTAAGAAAAAAATGAGAGTGAAGGATTTCCAACCACCCGCTCCCTTCCCTTTTAGTCGCCTTCTACGACACGCAGGGAATACGTGGGAAGTATTCTTTCTCCCCTATCCCCTATATACATATATATATATATATATATATATATATATATATATATATATATATATATATATATATATATATATATATATATATATATATATATATAATATATATATATATATATATATATATATATATATATATATATATATATATATATATATTATATATATATATATATATATATATATATATATATATATATATATATATATATATATATATATATATATATATATATATATATATATATATATATCCCTGGGGATAGGGGAGAAAGAATACTTCCCACGTATTCCCTGCGTGTCGTAGAAGGCGACTAAAAGGGGAGGGAGCGGGGGGCTGGAAATCTTCCCCTCTCGTTTTTTTTCTAATTTTCGAAAACAAGGAACAGGGAAGGGGGCCAGGTGGGGATATTCCCTCCAAGGCCCAGTCCTCTGTTCTTAACGCTACCTCGCTAACGCGGGAAATGGCGAATAGTTTGAAAGAAAGAAAGAATATATATATATATATATATATATATATATATATATATATATATATATATATATATATATATATATTGCTTTGAAGAATGTATGTGAGAAATACTTAGAAAAGCAAATGGATTTGTATGCAGCATTTATGGATCTGGAGAAGGCATATGATAGAGTTGATAGAGATGCTCTGTGGAAGGTATTAAGAATATATGGTGTGGGAAGAAAGTTGTTAGAAGCAGTGAAGAGTTTTTATCGAGGATGTAAGGCATGTGTACGTGTAGGAAGAGAGGAAAGTGATTGGTTCTCAGTGAATGTAGGTTTGCGGCAGGGGTGTGTGATGTCTCCATGGTTGTTTAATTTGTTTATGGATGGGGTTGTTAGGGAGGTAAATGCAAGAGTTTTGGAAAGAGGGGCAAGTATGAAGTCTGTTGGGGATGAGAGAGCTTGGGAAGTGTCAGTTGTTGTTCGCTGATGATACAGCGCTGGTGGCTGATTCATGTGAGAAACTGCAGAAGCTGGTGACTGAGTTTGGAAAAGTGTGTGGAGGAAGAAAGTTAAGAGTAAATGTGAATAAGAGCAAGGTTATTAGGTACAGTAGGGTTGAGGGTCAAGTCAATTGGGAGGTGAGTTTGAATGGAGAAAAACTGGAGGAAGTGAAGTGTTTTAGATATCTGGGAGTGGATCTGTCAGCGGATGGAACCATGGAAGCGGAAGTGGATCATAGGGTGGGGGAGGGGGCGAAAATCCTGGGGGCCTTGAAGAATGTGTGGAAGTCGAGAACATTATCTCGGAAAGCAAAAATGGGTATGTTTGAAGGAATAGTGGTTCCAACAATGTTGTATGGTTGCGAGGCGTGGGCTATGGATAGAGTTGTGCGCAGGAGGATGGATGTGCTGGAAATGAGATGTTTGAGGACAATGTGTGGTGTGAGGTGGTTTGATCGAGTGAGTAACGTAAGGGTAAGAGAGATGTGTGGAAATAAAAAGAGCGTGGTTGAGAGAGCAGGAGAGGGTGTTTTGAAATGGTTTGGTCACATGGAGAGAATGAGTGAGGAAAGATTGACCAAGAGGATATACGTGTCGGAGGTGGAGGGAACGAGGAGAAGAGGGAGACCAAATTGGAGGTGGAAAGATGGAGTGAAAAAGATTTTGTGTGATCGGGGCCTGAACATGCAGGAGGGTGAAAGGAGGGCAAGGAATAGAGTGAATTGGAGCGATGTGGTATACCGGGGTTGACGTGCTGTCAGTGGATTGAAGCAGGGCATGTGAAGCGTCTGGGGTAAACCATGGAAAGCTGTGTAGGTATGTATATTTGCGTGTGTGGACGTATGTATATACATGTGTATGGGGGGGGGTTGGGCCATTTCTTTCGTCTGTTTCCTTGCGCTACCTCGCAAACGCGGGAGACAGCGACAAAGTATAATAAAAAAAAAAATAAAATATATATATATATATATATATATATATATATATATATATATATATATATATTCATATATATATATATATATATATATATATATATATATATATATATATATTATAATATATATATATATATATATATATATATACTATTATACTTTGTCGCTGTCTCCCAAGTTAGCGAGGTAGCGCAAGGAAACAGACGAAAGAATGGCCCAACCCACCCACATACACATGTATATATATATATATATATACATATATGTACACGTCCACACACGCACATATACATACCGATACATCTCAACGTATACATATATATACACACACAGACATATACATATATACACATGTACATAATTCATACTTTCTTTCTTTCTTTCATACTATTCGCCATTTCCCGCGTTAGCGTTAAGAACAGAGAACTGGGCCTCTGAGAGAATATCCTCACCTGGCCCCCTTCACTGTTCCTTCTTTTGGAAAATTGAAAAAAAGACGAGAGGGGAGGATTTCCAGCCCCCCGCTCCCTCCCCTTTAGTCGCCTTCTACGACACGCAGGGAATACGTGGTAAATATTCTTTCTCCCCTATCCCCAGGGATAATAATTCATACTGTCTGCCCTTATTCTTTCCCGTCGTCACCCCGTCACATAATGAAATACAAACCCCCTAACCCCTCATGTGCGCGAGGCTGGAAAAAACAACAACGGCCACATGCACCGCAACCACAGCTCCCTTTCCACATCGACCTAACCTAACCTAACCTAACCTAACCTAACCTAACCTAACCTTGCTCTAATTTACATTTACCCTCAACTTTCTCCTTTCACACACTTTTCCAAACTCAGCCATCAACTTATACAGTTTCTCACTCGAATCAGCCACCAGAGCTGTATCACCGGGAACAACGAATTAATCACTCCCCTGTCCAACTCCAACAGACTGCTTACTCGCCCCTCTCTCCAAAACTCTTGCATTTACCTCCCTCTCCAACCCACCAAATAAACAAATTGAACAACCATGGGGATATCACATACCCTTGCCGCTGACCAACCTTCACTGAGAACCAATCACTCTGTTTTCTTCCTACACGTACACATGCCTTACATCCTTGATAAAAACGTTTCATTACTT